>NC_080187.1:9975000-10125000 GCF_030028045.1 Hippopotamus amphibius kiboko
CAGTAAGTCCCACTATACTTTTTTCTACTGCCAGATGCTACAGGTTTAGTAACGGGAGAGGGCAAAGTTTTGCCTTACTTTTAAAACCGCTTTTTAAAAACTCTAAGCACTTAATTTACAAGTGGAGAGGAGTGCTAAACAGAAGCATTTCATTCCTTAATCCAAGCATCCAACATCCTGTTTAACACCACAACCAAACAATCTGGGTGAAACAAAGTCAGCCAGCCTGTTAGGAACAAACAGGGACTTAAAAAATCCCTCAAGTCAAAATCAGAGTAGTCCATCCTGAGACTAAACAATAGCTTGGGCTACACATCCAGTCTTGTCAATTGTTTTCTCAGCTCTTTCACGGCGCTAGTTTCAATCCCACAGTAAAAACCTCAATTCTGTACATTGCAAGCATTTATTATATAACTATGTGTATAGCCAGGATACAGGAGAATGAGATGATGAATGGAAATAAATTTCTTTGGGGTTTTTTAAAATACATTTTCCAGAAATCTGTACAAATTCCACATTATTACTCCATGAAGTAGTAATGTAAAATACAACTTACACAGGAAATACAAAAAAGACAACTAATTAAATGTGTAGAAAAAAAGTTAATATTCACAAAAAAGCTCAGAGAAGTTTTAAACTTTGTAATCTTTTCCTATTTTATATTTTAACCTTTCATATTAATAGCTTCTACCTAAAATCAATTTAAAAACAAATAGTACAGGGCTTCCCAGGTGGCGCAGTGGTTAAGAATCTGCCTGTCAATGTAGGGGACATGGGTTCGATCCCTGCTCCAGGAAGATCCCACATGCTGTGGAGCAACTAAGCCCGTGTGCCACAACTCTTGAGCCTGCTCTTTAGAGCCTGTGAGCCACAACTACTGAGCCCATGTGCTGCAACTACTGAAGCCCACCTGCCTAGAGCCCGTGCTCCGTAACAAGAGAAGCCATGGCAACGAGGAGCACGCGCACCACAACAAAGAGTAGCCCCAACTCACTGCAACTAAAAGAAAGCCCGCACACAGCAAAAAAAAAAGACCCAACACAGCCAATAAAATAAATAAATTTATTTTAAAAAAACAACAAAAAACAAACAGTACAACAGTAATATCTCCAAAAGCAGTTAAAATGTATTACTGAGGGATCCAGAGGTCTTTGGTTCATGTCAGTTGTACCTACCAATATTACTGAATAGGTGATTAAAATTGAGAAAGTTGAAAAATGTTTTTTAGTTATTCAGTTAAAAATTTTATAATAATTTCATTACATAACATTTTAAATAAATAAAATATTTTCCAAAATAAAAAGTTAGTGAAAATAGGGATAATATTTTATGTTTCTGCAAATCTCTTATTACATCTGACAATAAAAGGGAACTAGATTTCATATGCTTTCACTTTCAATCTATTGCTAAATGTTGTATCAATTGATGTATCTCAAGAAAATACAGCCTCACACAAATGCATAGCTGGAAATGAGGAGAGTATTTTAGTAGCCTTTTCACATAATTGTGAATATTCTTTGATGCTACACCAAAACTCAACAAGTGATTGCTTCTTAAAGGTGCACTGAAATGTGAAAATTCAAATTATATCAATAAACTTTATATGTTCTGTTAAAAAAAAAAATAGTACAGGCTTATACTAGATACATATATTTCCAGTTATAAATAAAGATATCTCAATAGCTTCTAAATCTTTTTCTTATAAGCAAGAAAGATATCAAGAGTGTGTACATTGTTCCTGTTTCCACATAGTTCAATTACTCTACTACAGAGTCAAAATTTAAATTAGAAAATAAAGATGAACATTCTCTTGAAAAAGTAAAAAGTAAAAAATTAGTTTTAGATTTGGAATTATACATTTGAAAATTCAGGATTAAAAATTTTCTTGTCAAAATACTAACATTTTAAACAAGTGAGTAGTGTACATAATGGACCCAAATAATAAAATTCCTCTTTGAAAAAAGAGTGAACCACAAATCTAAGCACAACTTAAAAATAAACCAGTATGGCTATGTAACAACAAGCATGTAAAGCTCGTTTTCAAACTTCATAACTATAAGAAATGTTTTTATATTTATGAGCAGGGATTATGATAATACTTATTCATCTACAGCTGGTACACACTATAGTCGTGAGAACTTATCACCAAAGAATTCCGCTATAATTTTTTTTAATCTAACAATCCTCGTATCTTCTCTGTGAGGTAAGTTGGCAGTAAACATAATTTTTTTTAAACTTTATATAGCAAAAAAATATGACAAAAGCCTTTACAGTGAGTCAGAATCAAAGCTGAACAAAGACTCCCAAGCTTAAAATGATTCCATTAAATTATACTCTATGAGTTCTTAAATGAGATCAGTCTAATAGGTTTGCCCTTTGGCACAAGTCAAGAAGGTACCATTCACATAGTATTTTCTAAATGGTGCAACCTGTAGTTGTACCACTCAACAAACTTGAATCTAAAGATAGCCTCAATGTAGTTACTGTGTGTGTGTATTCCTTCCAGAAAAAGGTCTATCTGTGGCACAAACCCTAGTCTATTCTATAAGAAGGTTATATCATCACATAAATCACAGGCATCCTCTAGTTCACCTCTAAGATCTCTAGGAAAATAAAGCTTCGAATAGTGTTGAAGTGTGGGACACAAATACTCTTGATGAAGATAAGTTTGCAGGTTGACTTTTACCTAGTAATGTGCAATATTCAGAATGTGTATCTAATTTACTCTAAAGAAACCAATCACACTGACACCACCAAACAACCTATATGTAGTCTTTATAGACTAGCACTAATAACACCAGCCAAGGCAAAACAATTCTGTATTCCAGTTTCATGACTGATTTTTACAAAGAATGGAAAGTTAAGTGAAAAATGTTGATTAAAAAAAAGTTTGATTTTCATTTAATGGGTGAAGAGCAGCTACACATGCACAGCTATATTAATCAGCAGAAAAATGAAACTACATGAGAATCCTGGTTTTCTCCCCCAAAACAGTAAGAAAAGTCCAATCATCTGATAATCCAAAAAAAAAATAGACACTACAAGAAGACAGAGAATAAGAAAGCTGGTAAAGAGAGCTGAGATTCTATTTCAAAGATGATTTTGCAAAGATCATGGAAGGAGAAAGGAAGGGGGAGATAGGGAAAGGGCTAAAAATTTGAGGACACTGATAACCCTGTATCCAATGAAAAACAGTACAATAAAAATAGAACTAAGTGCACTATGAGTTGAAAGATTTGGGCTCTAATCTTTATCCCAGTTCTGCCACTTACTTAGGTAAGTGACCTTCACTAAATCCCTTACTTAGCCTCTCTAATTCTCAGTTTCCAAATTTGTAAAACAAGAATAATACACGTCCCACCCACATCAAAGGTTGTTATGAGCATTTAATAGATTATGTAAAAGCACTGTGAATAGTATAAAAGCACCATAAAATAGTCAAGGACAACTTAAGATAAAAGCAAGTATCACTTTTAGATCTCCCAGTTCAAGAGAGCAGTCTGAGCTCATGTGTTTAATTTCCCCTCTTCCCTTCCAAATTTTCATTGATAGAGCAGTAAAGGGTATGAATTCATTGAGAAGGAGGCAGGGACTGCAGGAGACCAAATTTTGATAAATTTCTGGAAGACAGATAGCAAATGAGACTACACTGATTAAAAACACCACAGTGGAGGATCTCAAATTAAACAACGAGGAGTTGCAATAGAAGCAGGAGCCAGTTTTCCCAGCAAAGACTGGGAGATGCCCCAAGCTTGGACAGAGAACAGCAACAGGAAATGGGACAATAAATTAAAAGAAGGCTTAAGTAACACCTAGGCCATTTCGTCCCTCCCCACACTTACTATACACATACCCAGCCACTACAAAGCCAGACAACTATTCTCTAAAAATAACTAAAATGTAAAATAAAAGTAGGACAACCAGAAGAGGCATACTATCTCATATAATGAAAGTGAAGAAATACAATCTGATGCTGGTGGACTCAAAATTAAAGAATATTATTTATGTTATGAAAACAACCCATATCAAAGCTAAAAATAATACTATAACCAAACTAGAGAGTAAGAGGAGAAAAGCAGGTAGAAGACAGTATAAATAAAGCAAATTTCTCATCATAGAAAAACTATATACACAGTTAAAACATGCAATTTAAATTTAGTGGGTAACTAGCAGAAAAATGAAAAACAGTAAGATGAAATGCGCTCTCCTCTGAATAGTGAGACTATAGGAAAGAAAGACAGAAGAAGCTACAGAACTTTCTTCAACTGTGAAAGGGGAATACTTTTATATTAAAATTACTTGCTAACTACTTGAAAAAAAATTCTTTTCAAAATGGATTGACCCAGAAAGTTAGCTTGAGGAACATAAAATCTGACTACCTACTCTGGTATCTTTCAAACTTTAGGAAAAAAACAGACATAATTCTTCAGGTCTTGAGAACAAATTATATGCCTAAGCGCACAAGTAAGGCAAAGGGAATGGAACTGAGAAATAAGGAAGATTTTATCTTTCAGCATTTTGATAAAAGATGAGTCCGAAATGAGGGGCTGTAATTCCCTAATCCTTCAGGCTGAAGAATGGCGATTGGGAACAGTGTTTTCAACATCAAATTCCTATTCTGGAAGTTGTTAATCACCTTGAATGGTGGATGGCTTAATTACATAAGGACCACATTAATGTCTCAAAGGAGGGAGAGTGATCTGATAGGAGGTTTTAATTTGAAACACTCTTCATAAAATTAAAAATGAATGCCAAACTGACTATAATCTGTGCCTCTGTGTAGAAGTAAAAGGCCAATATAGCTATAAGAATACAGTGTGATCAATTGGGCTTTGAGGCCAAATTGATCCAGTACTAGTCAATAATCATTAGTGTTATTCATAAGACAGTCAAAAGGAAGTAGTCTCCATTTCCGTTTCAGCTAGTAGATCTTTCTATAGGTTATTTTCTGACAATTAGAAGAACTGCTTATATGTGGGAAAGAATAACATTTTAAGACTATTCATACCCTCTGGAATAACTTTATAGAACTAAAAATCCTGGGATCTAAGTATATCTAGGTTACAGCACTATTCTTAAAAAGAACAGTATCATTTGGGAAAATCTGGATACATTCTGTTCTGTTCTTGAGTTTTACTAGCAATTTAGCATTCCAAAAAAGGGAGATGGAACAAGTTCAAATCCATATAAAGTTAATAGCTCTTTTCAAAGTACACAGATGTACAATAACCAGAGGGACAGCAAGTCAAACATGAAAATGTCCATGTTTGGGGGGGAAAATTCTATCTGTTACCTTTGATCTTTTCATGGTTTTCTAGGATCCAGGACCACTACTGACAGGTGTGTTTGTCTTAACTGTCAGACTCTATAGCAGCTCTGTCCAAAAGATTTATAATGCAACCCATATATGTCATTTTAAATTTCTAATAGCCAAATTTTACAAAAGCAAAAAAGAAACAGAAAAAATTAATAACATTCTAATTTGACATATCCAAAATACTATCATTTTGACATGTAATAAAACTTTTTAAAAAGGTCTATTTATTTATTATTTTGGCTGTGCTGGGTCTTAGTTGCGGCACACAAGATCTTTGTTGCAGCATGTGGGCTCTTAGTTGTGGTGTATGGCTCTTAGTTGCAGCATGAGGGCTTCTTAGTTGTGATATGGGGGCTCTTAGTTGCAGCATGCATGCAGGATCTAGTTCACCAACCAGGGATCGATCCTGGGGCCCCTGCATCGGGAGCGTGGAGTATTACCCACTGGGCCACCAGGGAAGTCCCTTTAAAAAGCTATTAATCAGATATTTTATATTGTTTTTAGTCTTTGTCTTTCAGTATTTTACAGGTACACCACATCTCAATTCTAATAAGCCACATTTTAAGCGCTCAATAGCCACAAATGGCTAGTGACTGAGACACTTTCATTTGAGAAGTTCTCCTTTCAACTGATTGGCATGACTTAACAGGAGCAAAGGACTCTCCATTTCAAAGTCAATTGCAGTTTCCTACTACCATATAGGATCAAGCAGGAGTCGTCTTAGTTGTAGTGTATGCGCCTTGACCTCCATTCAAAGAACCCATTTGATTGATGGAAAAGACACACTGTTTGCCTCCATCCCTTACTGAATCTGTACTCAAAGACAGTAAAAGGACAGGGGACCAACAAATCTGCAAGAATTAAGAACAGAGAACAGACAAGGACCCACTTTGTTCCCATAACATTAAGAACCAGACTTACACACCTTCTCCACTTTTTTCTCTCCCACTTCCCAGCCAGGAAATTGATGGAAACTTCTCAGGGGAACTGCCTGACTGAGCAACAAAGATCTGACAGCTGGATCTCCACACACTAAAGCCATCACCCTATGGTGAAGACTACCAAAACCAAAAAGCTCCACTCACACACGTTGAGTTTTCATCAACTTTTAAGTGCCTGAAGCTTAAATATTCTTCTGTTCTCAAGCATTTACTAAGAGGCTACTATGCACAGGCACTGTTCTAAGCACTGGGGATACAGCAATAAACAAAACAAAGTCTCTCTCAAGGAGCTTACACTAGAAAAGGGAAACAGACAATCAACAAATGCAAAATGCAGAACAGAAGTAGAAATAAAACAGGGAAGGGGAATAGAGTGTAATGGGAGTGGGGGAAAGAGATGCTGTTTTAACCAGGAAGGTCAGCAATTTGAGCAGAGGCCAGAAGGGAGGGAGAAAACCACTCAGATATCTGGGCATAGAATTTTCTAGGTGGAGAGAAGAACAAGTATAAAAGCCCTGGAAGGAGAACACATTTGGCCTACTGGAGGAACACAAAGAGGCCAGTTCAGTTGGAGCAAAACAAGTGTCACAGAATGATGGGGGTGGGGGAGTGGGGGGTGGTTAGGGTAACATTAGAGAGAAATGGACCAGAAGACAGGCCGTGAAGGCTCTAGTCAAAGACAGAATTTTTATTTCAGGTGAAATGGTAAGCCATGAGGAGGAAAGTGACATTATTTGACCTATGTTTTAAAAGAATCACTTTACCAGTTGTGTGAAGAAGTAACTTGCAGAGCAGTGTGGGTGGAAGCAGAGGTCACTTTGGAGGCTTACTGGAATAGTCCAAGCAAGCCAAAAAGGTAGCTTAACAAAGGGAGGAAGAAGTGAGAAGGGGTGAGATTTGGGCTATGCTTTTGTTTTAATAATTTCAAATTTATTTTAAAAACAGCAAAAATAAAAACAGTACAAAAAGCACCCATATATCTTTTACCAGATTCACCTATTTACCTATTGTCAACATTTTACTCCTCTATCAAGTGTACGTGCATGCATTTACACACACATAATCTATGAACCATTTCAGGGTAAGTTATATATATCATGGCCCTTTATCCCTGAAAACTTTGGTACTTCTTTTTTAAATTGATTGATTGATTGATTGACTGATTGATTTTTGGTGTGTTGGGTCTTTGTTGCTGTGTTGGTTCTCTGTTGCTGCACAGAGGCTTCCTCTAGTTGCCACTACTGGGGGTTACTCTTCCTTGCGGTGCTCAGGCTTCTCATTGTGTTGGCTTCTCTTGTTGAGAAGCACAGGCTCTAGGCGCATGGGCTTCAGTAGTCGTGGCACAAGGGTTTCCGTAGTTGTGGCTATGAGGCTCCAGAGCGCAGGCTCAGTAATTGTGGTACACTGGCTTAGTTGCTCCATGCCATGTGGGATCTTCTCAGACCAGGGATTGAACCCGTGTACCCTGCATGGGCAGGCGGATTCTTAACCACTGTGCCACCAGGGAAGTCCGGGTCCTTCTTAAAAATGCAAAATTCTCTTACATAATCACAGTATAGTTATCAAGTTCAGTAAATAACATAATACAAACTTTTATCTAATCTACTGTTTGTACTCCAATTTTATCAACTGACCCAATAATGTCCTAACAGTCTGTCCCCTCCGTTTTAGGATCCAATCTAGGATTAGATATTATATTTAGTATCAATCTCTTTAAGTTCCTTTAATCTGGAACATTTGCAGAAAATTTATGTCATTAACATTTTTAAAGAATAAAGTCCTCTCCCCATTTTAAAATTAGAATGTTGAATTTATCTGATATTTCCTCATGATTAGATTCAAGAATGTTGAATTTATCTGATATTTCCTCATGATTAGATTCAAGTTATGTACTCTCAGTGATGCACAGGCAAATATTGTGATCTTCTCAGGGTATCACATCTGGAGGCACAGAATGTCCATCTCTCCCTTCCAGGTGCTGTTAATTTGATCACCTGGTCAAGGTACTGTCTGATTTCTACCATGCACTATTCGTATTACTTTTTTTTCCCTTGTCACTGGATGTTTAAGACCACACAAGTATTCTACCCCTTAACAAAATTTCCCCCTATATTTAGAATTTATTGATCCTCCTTGTCTGATCCAATCTTAAACATGATGATTGCAAAATGATGGTTTTCCAACTCCAGCATGCTTTCCACATTTACTCACTGGCCTCTGCATTCTATTGTAAGAGCCCTCCCTCTTCACCCATTTATTTAGCTGTCTTTCTACTACCCATATGAATCCATGAATTATTATTTCTTCCAATGGTTTTATAATTCATTACTGTACTTAACTATTTTGTTGCTCAAGCTGTCCCAGATTTGGCAAGTGGGAGATTTTCAAACTGGCTCCTCTGGGAAAACTGGACAGCTACATGTAAAAGAATGAAATTAGAACACTACCTAACACCATACACAAAAATAAACTCAAAATGGATTAAAGGCCTAAATGTAAGACCAGACACTACAAAACTCTCAGAGGAAAACATAGGCAGAACACTCTATGACATAAACCACAGCAAGATCCTTTTTGACCTACCTCCCAGAGTAATGAAAATAAAAACAAAAATAAACAAATGGGACCTAATGAAACTTTAAAGCTTCTGCACAGCAAAGGAAACCATAAATATGATGAAAAGACAACCCTCAGAATGGGAGAAAATATCTGTAAATGAAGCAACTGACAAAGGATTAATCTCCAAAATATACAAGCAGCTCATGCAGATCAATATCAAAAAAACAAACAACCCAATCCAAAAATGGGTGGAAGACCTAAAGAGGCATTTCTCCAAGGAAGACATACACATTACCAACAAACATGAAAAGATGCTCAACATCACTAATCGTTAAAGAAATGCAAATCAAACCACAATGAGGTATCACCTCACACCGGCCAGAACGGACATCATCAGAAAATCTACAGACAGTAAATGTTGGAGAGGGTGTGGAGAAAAGGGAGTCCTCCTGCACTGTTGGTGGGAATGTACTGTGATACAGCCACTATGGAGAACAGTATGGAAGTTCCTTAAAAAACTAAAAACAGAACTACCATGTGACTCAGCAATCTTACTACTGGGCATATATCCTGAGAAAACCATAATTCAAAAAGATACACGTACCACAATGTTCACTGCAGCACTATTTACAATAGCCAGGACGTGGAAGCAACCTAAATGTCTACCGACAGATGAATGGATAAAGAAGATGTGGCACATACATACAATGGACTATTACTCAGCCATAAAAAGGAACAAAACTGAGTTATTTGTAGTGAGGTGGATGGACCTAGAGTCTGTCATACAGGGTGCAGTCAGAAGGAGAAAAACAAATACCGTATACTAATGCATATATATGGAATCTATAAAAATGGTACTGATGAACCTAGTGGCAGGGCAGGAATAGAAACACAAACATAGAGAAAGGGCTTGAGGACACAAGAGGGGGAAGGGGAGGCTGGGACAAAGTGAGAGAGTAGCATTGACATATACACACTACCAAATGTAAAATAGATAGCTAGTGGGAAGCTGCTGCATAGCATAAGGAGATCAGTTTGATGCTTTGTAATGATCTAGAGTGGTGGGATAGGGACGGTGGGAGGGAGGCTCAAGAAGGAGGGGATATGGGGATATATGTATACATATAGCTGATTCACTTTGTCGTACAGCAGAAACTAACACAACATGGTAAAGTAACTATAATCCAATAAAGATGAAAAGAAAGAACAAAAGAAAGAAAGAACGAAAGCAAGCAAGCAAGCTATTGCCTTCTGGAAAAACAAACAAACAAAACTAGCTCCTATGTCCTTGTGATATGTCCCCATCATCTTTTTCAGCACTTCCCTACCTCTTGGCATAACAAAATGTTCCAGGATCATCTTGTACCTACCCTGCTCCAGCCCTGGAATCATCCATTTCTCCAAGGTGCTTAGTTCTTTTAGTGGGGAATGGTACTAGAAACTAAGACCTGGGTATTAGCTGTGCACACTGCTATTGGGATATATTTGTTTCTTGGCCCTTTTAGACGCTAATTTGCTGATGGAGTGAATATGGGCAATAAGAGAAAAAGAAAAATCAATGGTGACTCCAGAGTTTCTGGCTTGAGCTACCAGATGAGTGATGCTGGCTTATATTAAAGTGAGGAAGAAAAAGTTTATAGGGGAAAATCAAGAATTCCATTTTGCATGTGCTGATCTTGATATCTTATTAGATATCCAAGTGGAGATACTGAGCAGGAAACAGGATGAGTCCACAATTCAGGAGAGAGGCTCAAGATGGTGATATAAATTTGGGAAACATCAGCATATTAATATTTAAAGTCATGAGACTAAATGAATGAACAGATAAGGGTCACCAGACATTTGAGGAATGTCTCTAACGTGAAAGAAAGACCAAAACAAACAGAAAAATATATAATCCAGAAGAAAAAGAGACAATGCAGGTAGCAGATGAAAACTTGATGAAAAAGAAAAGAAAGAAAATCTAAAATATCCTCAGTGATATCCTTAGAGATTGAAGACCTGTATCTGTGAAACAAAAGAAGGGAAGAAAGGAAAGAATCAGTCCAAAGCCATTAGGCAGGGGTGAGCAAGGCAGATGTCTGGAGGGAGGTGGGGAAGGAAGCACACCTAATGCAGGGTTGGCAGATCCCAAAGGGGGGGCCTGGTGAGTATCTGCATAGTTACCAATGGTGGCCTAGTGTGGGCTGTGGGAGCCTGAATAGGGTGAAGAGAACATTCATGGGGGTGAGGGAGCAGTGAGCCATCCTAGTGTACTAGAGCCTAAGAAGGGTAAGGAGGTCATCCCAGCAGACTGGGGAAAGAGGCAAGCAGTGACAGAAAGTTAGTTACAATCAGGAAGGACTGATCTAACAATAATTAAGTATATTGAATTAATGGAAGCCAGGTTTCTTACTGTCAAAGAAGGGAGTTATGAACATGAAACAGGAGAACATTAAAATTCTGTTGTGTTGAAATGGATTCATAGTTTCTTGAAAGATAGATAGATAGATAGATAGATAGATGATAGATAGACAGACAGAGATTTAAACTTCTTTTGAAAGTGTGCATATGTGTGTATAAATGGGGTGTGTGTGTGTGTGTGTTTACTCTACATCTTTGGGGACCCAGGAGCAGCAACACTCAGTAGCAATGAGCATGCCTTGTTTGATGTTCTTGGTTTCTACATGCTATTCTCCACTAAAAGAAATCAGGGATACTCAGAGAAGATGGCTGATTCCAGGGCTGGGGCAGGGAAAATACAAGATGAGCTTGGAACATCTTGTTGGACCAGAACATAAGGAACTGCTCAAAGAATAATTAATTCATGTCAAAAGAATACAGAAGATAGCTTGAAGGGCTCTCACTGACCATGAGAATTATAGAGACAATGGTTCCAACATTAATGAGTTGCTACCAAATTGTATTCCTCTGGGCCTCTTGTTATATAGCAAATAGAAATCGTGATTTGCTTAAACAATCATATTTGGGGTTTTTCATTATTTGCGACCTACATACATATGTAGGACTGGGGTAGGAGGGATGATTGAAAGCCCTCAAGTCCTTGTATTGATTACAAGCGTAAGAGACTAAATAACTTTGGATTTGGGGAAGACCAAAATGTATGCTGATACTCACTAAAATAATAGAAATAGAATGCGATACTCCTAAGTTTGTACATAGAAAAGAATAAAGCTAACCTAGTCAATTAAAAGAGTCAAGTAATTAGGATATTTCTGTAATGTTTTACTCCTTTAAGAAATCTGAAGCAAATATGACTACATGTATAATTTTGATAAAGCTTAGTGTGGGACATGGCTGTTCATTTTATTATTCACTGATTTTCTGTATGCTTTCAAAAGTTCATAAAACATCTCATTTTTAAAGGCCAATTGAGAAGCTACTGGACAGGCCTTCTCCAGCCAAGTAAGATCTGGACCTCATGTTTATCATCTAAATAATGATTTAACCATCAGCTAAGCAAGAGTTTGCGGAATCAATAAAGAAATGCAGGCAATGCTAGCTAGTTTCAGCAGAAGAGTAATTTCAGAAAGATATCTTGGAGCTTACAGAATTTCCAGGAGGGCCTGATGCCTGTGTAAACTGCAACAACACCCAAATCTTCTTGCAAGACTGCTACCAGGCAGCAGAAACACAGCTCACATCTTGGAAGTTGAAGATGCCGTGTTACACCCTCCACCATTTGCCATCCATGAAAGTCAGTCTCTACGCCAGTTCTCCCTTCATTAGGAACAGATTTCATACTGCACTATCTTCTTCACACTTTTCTCTCCCAAACTCAAGTGACTGTATCTGATTGGGTAGATCTAAATCACATGCCTGAGCCCTGGTTACAAAGATATTGTCTTTTGGCTTGGGGATACAGAACCAAAAGTAGGATTTCCCCCCATACAGGACAGATATTCAAAAAGCATAGTAACTACATATAAAAAAAAAAATCCAAAAGTCCACTATACTCTAAGATCACCGAAAATTGGCCTGAGAGGTCTACTTAACACAAGAAGACACTTATAAAGAGTCAGGCAGCACTGTTGGTGGGACTGTAAGTTGGTACAGCCACTATGGAAAACAATTTGGAGGTTCCTTAAAAAACTACAAATAGAACGACCATATGATCCAGTCATCCCACTACTGGGCATATACCCCAAGAAAACCGTAATCCCAAAAGAAACTTGTACCATCATGTTTATTGCAGCACTCTTTACAATAGCCAGGACATGGAAGCAACCTAAATGCCCATCAACAAATGAATGGATACAGAAGATGTGGCATATATATACAATGGAATATTACTCAGCTCTAAAAAGGGATGAGATGGAGCTATATGTAATGAGGTGGATAGAACTACAATCTGTCATACAGAGTGAAGTAAGTCAGAAAGAGAAAGACAAATATTGTATGCTAACTCACATATACGGAATCTAAAAATGGTACTGATGAACTCAGTGACAAGAACAGGGAAGCAGATACAGGGAATGGACTGGAGAACTCGAGGTATGGGAGGGGGCGGGGGGTGAAGGGGAAACTGAGAAGAAGCGGGAGAGTAGTACAGACATATATATACTACCAACTGTAAAATAGTCAGTGGGAATTTGTTGTGTAACAAAGGGAGTCCAACTCGAGGATGGAAGATGCCTTAGAGGACTGGGGCAGGGAGGGTGGGGGGGAATCGGGGGGGGGGGGCGTCAAGGAAGGGAGGGAATATGGGGATATGTGTATAAAAACAGTTGATTGAACCTGGTGTACCCCCCAAAAAAATAAAATAAAATAATAATAAAAAAAAAAAAAAAAAAAAAGAAAGGCATCTGACTTTAGACAAAAATAAGAATTAACTGACAGTGCTGGAGTCTTTGTTGAAGTTTTAAACTTAAGCTGTTTAAAATAAATCTCTCCTTCCATAAAAAAAAAAAAAAAAAAAAAGAGTCAGGCACAGTTAGAATGAAGATCACAGACCTCAGAGATTCAGAAGGTAACATGTAAGGTTTATTGGGTACTATAAAGAGCTACTTATCTCTCCCCTCCGCTCCACCCCGCCCCGCCCCACCCCAACACACACAAGGCGTGTATCTACTCATTCCTGCCCAGCAGTTTAAAATTACATCATAAAATATATTCTTTGAACAAAATTGTCTTTAAATTATAAATCCCTTGAGAACTGTAAAACATTAAGCTAATATCAGTCAACAGTAAGTATAGAGTACTTGCCTCTGAGAGACAAACACAGAGAAAGTGAAAAGCTTTATAAAAGCAAAGAGAAGGGAATGGTGATTAGGGAATGTATACAACTAGGCCTTCAGAGGAATAGCACAAAATCAGGAAGCAACTAGAAGAATGAGTGAAGAAAGGTTTAGAATATGGTAAGTCTGCTTACTCCACAAATTAGCTCAGGGTTCTACAAAGGTTCAGTAATGCAGACCTCCAAATATTGAACTGATAGAATCATCTGATTCTATCATCTGATAGAATCCCTATACCCAACCTTTGGAGAGTCTGTCATTGCAACATTTCTATACTTAAAGAGAAAAAAATTACAACCCACTTCAACTGTCCCTATTATCTTTTTAAAAATGTACTGAAATCCCAAGAGAAACATGTACCATAATGTTCACTGCAGCACTATTTACAACAGTCAGGACATGGAAGCAACCTAAATGCCCATCAACAGATGAATGGATAAAGAAGATGTGGCATATATATACAACGGAATATTACTCAGCCATAAAAAGGAATGAAATGGAGCTATATGTAATGAGGTGGATAGACCTAGAGTCTGTCATACAGAGTGAAGTAAGCCAGAAAGAGAAAAACAAATACTGTATGTTAACTCATATATATAGAATCTAAAAATATGGTACTGATGAACCCAGTGACAGGGCAAGAATAAGGATGCAGACGCAGACAATGGACTGGAGGACACGGCGGTGGGGGGGGAGGGGGAAACTGGGACGAAGTGAGAGAGTAGCATAGACATATGTACACTACCAACTGTAAAATAGATAGCTAGTGGGAAGTTGCTGTACAACAAAGTGAGATCAACTCGATGATGGGTGATGCCTTAGAGGGCCAGGACAGGGAGGGTGGGAGGGAGTCGTGGGAGGGAGGGGATATGGGGATATATGTATAAATACACTTTGGTGTTCCTCAAAAGCTGGTACAAGAGTGTAAAGCAATTATATTCCAATAAAGAGCGTAAAAAAAATGTACTGAATAGCTATAAGGAAAACATATAAAGTATATGCATGGTATACTGCTAGTGGGAACGCAGAATGGTACAGGTGCTGTGCAAAACAGTCTGGCAGTTCCTCAAAGGGTTAAACACAGAGTCACCATAGGACCTACTAATTCCACTCCTGGGTATATAGTCAAGAGAAATGAAAATCCACACAAAACCTGGAACACAAATGTTATTATAATAGCCAAAGGGAAGAAACAACCCAAATATCCATCAACTGATGAATGAATAAATGAAATATGGTATATCCATGGAATATTATTCAGCCATAAAAAGAAATGAAGCACTGATACATGTGACAACATGAATGAAACTTGAAAACATTCTACTTAATGAAAGAAGCCAGTTACAAAAGACCACATACTGTATGATTCTGTTTATGTGAAATGTGCAGAATAGGCAAACTTATAGAGATGGAAAGGAGATTAGTGGTTGCCTAAGACTAGGGTTTCAGGGTGAAATGGAATGTAACAGCTAATGAGTATGGGGTTTCTTTAGGGGGTAACAAAGGTGTCCTAAAATCACAGTGATGGTTGCACGACACTGAGAATATATACTATAAACCACTGAATTGTAAACTTTGTATATAAATTGTATGATGTGTAAATTATCTCAGCAAAGTATATGTATGATATAAAAGTAATAAGCAACCATTACCCACTGTACCTGCTCTCTAGTTAAAGACACAATCTAACATTATCTTTGAAAGAACTCTGGGCACCACTCCCCAATCCCATCCTTGTCTCTCTCCATTGATCCCCATTAGATTTTTATCATATTTGTATACAAGTTGAGTTTTACTTGTCTTTGAACATTATATAAAAGGAATCATACTGTAGGTACAGTCAGTTCTGCTACAACACAACGCACGCTTCTCTAAAATCACTGAGCTATGCACAATTGTGCAATAAAAACCACAAAGCTTATGAGGAAAAGGGGGTCAATGATTTTCTTTAAAAGGTAGGAATCTAATAAAGACAGCCAAGTTTTACACGTTAAATGATTAATACATAAATACTACAATAAACACAACATATTACTTTGAAAAAGACCTGAGGTTTGCTTAAAGAAGTGGACATTGCAAAGGTTCCAACTTTTGAGTTACCATCAAACAGTGGAAGGAGTTACCTGAAATCAGACAGAAAATTCTAACACCAGATGTGGATGGGATGGGGTGGCTTGTAACACACTCTGTGAACTAAGAGAGCTAGCTGAAAGATGTCTGAGGTGTGTGCATTTTGCGTATTCCTATGTGGCTCATCTCAGCTGGGTGTACTTTTCTGCATTCACCTAGTGTTTCTCAAGGATGAAATCACACACAAGCAAACTCAAATCTGCATCATGCCCAAATTACTCCCTAATAGATCAACTGCACCAGAGCACTCACATTTTCAAAACAAGCCTTACAACAGAACTGACTGTATTCTTTGTAATTCTTCTTTCATAAAGTAACCAAGCTTTTGTCCATTTCTCTATCAGATTGTCTTTTTCTTAATAAAATGTAGGCATTCTAGGAAAAAAAAAAAAAAGATGGCAGCGAAGTAGAGGGACGTGGAATGCATCACTCTCCACAGATGCATTGGGAATGCACTGAAGGACACAATTATTCCCACAGAGAACCAGCTGAACACCAGCAGACGACCTCGGATGCCAAAAAGGACCGCAAGGAGCCCAACATAATCGATTTAGTATTTGTGTAACCCAACACTTGGACATTAGTCTGAGGCTTGGACAGTCTTCTATAAACACCTCTATCACCAGGACAAGCAACCCCAAAAGTCTGGACAACCATGAGGAAACAAAGAAACACCATGCAGGCAAAGGAGCAGGAAAAAAACCCACAAGACCAAATAAATGAGGAGGAAATAGGAAAAATGCCTGAAAAAGAATTCAGAGTAATGATAGTAAAAATGATACAAAATCTCGATAACAAAATAGAGAAAATACAAGAAACAGTTCATAAGAACTCAGAAAAACAAACAGCAATGGATAACAAAATAACCGAAATTAAAAATACTCTAGATGCTATAACCAGCAGAATGACTGAGGCAGAAGAACGAATAAGCGAGTTGGAAGATAGAATGGGAGGAATAACTGCCACAGAGCAGGAAAAAGAAAAAAGAATAAAAAGAATAGAAGACAGTCTCAAAGACCTCAGTGATAACATTAAATGTACCAACATTCGAATTATAGGCATCCCAGAAGAAGAAGAAAACAAGAAAGGGTCTGAGAAAATCTTTGAAGAGGTTATAGTGGAAAACTTCCCCAACATGGGAAAGGAAATAATTCACCAAGTCCAAGAAGCACAGAGAGTCCCATACAGAATAAATCCAAAGAGAAATACACCAAGGCACATATTAATCAAACTAACGACAATTAAGCTCAAAGAAAAAATATTAAAAGCAGCAAGAGAAAAGCAACAAACAACATATAAGGGAAAACCCACAAGCATAACCACTGACCTTTCTACAGAAACTCTGCAGGCCAGAAGGGAATGGCAGGATATACTGAAAGTCCTGAAAGAGAGAAACCTACAGCCAAGAACACTCTACCCAGCAAGAATCTCATTCAGATTCGATGGAGAAATCAAAACCTTTCCAGACAAGCAAAAGTTAAGAGAATTCAGCACCACCAAACCAGCCTTACAACAAGTGCTAAAGGAACTTCTCTAAGTAGGAAACACAAGAAAAGGAAAACACCTACAAATACAAACCCAAAACAATTAAGAAAATGGTAATTGGAACACACATGTCAATAATCACCTTAAATGTAAATAGATTAAATGCTCCAACCAAAAGACACAGACTGGCTGAATGGATACAAAAACAAGACCCTTCTATATGCTGCCTACAAGAAACCCACTTCAGACCAAGGGATACATATAGACTGAAAGGAAAGGGATGGAAAAAGATATTCCATGCAAATGGAAGTCAAAAGAAAGCTGGAGTAGCAATACTCATATCTGACAAATTAGACTTGAAAGTAAAGACTATTAAAAGAGACAAGGAAGGACACTACCTAATGATCAAGGGATCCATTCAAGAAGAACATATCACAATGGTAAATATCTATGCCCCCAACATAGGAGCACCTCAATACATAAGGCAAATGCTAACAGCTATAAAAGGGGACATCGACAGGAACACAATAATAGTGGGAGACTTGAACACCCCACGTACATCAATGGACAGATCATCCAAACAGAAAATAAATAAAGACACACAAGCTTTAAATGACACATTAGACCATCTCGACTTAATTGATATTTATAGGACATTCCATCCAAAAACGACAGAATACACTTTCTTCTCAAATGAACACGGAACATTTTCTAGGATAGATCACATCTTGGGTCACAAATCAAACCTCAGCAAATTCAAGAAAATTGAAATCATATCAAGCATCTTCTCAGACCACAACGCCATGAGACTAGATATCAATTATAGGAAAAAAACTGCAAAAAATACAAACACATGGAGGCTAAACAATTCACTCTTAAACAACCAAGAAATCACTAAAGAAATCAAAAAGGAAATCAGAAACTATCTAGAAACAAACGACAATGAAAACACAACAACCCAAAACCTATGGGATGCAGCAAAAGCAGTTCTAAGAGGGAAGTTTATAGCAATACAGTCCTACCTTAAGAAACAAGAAAATTATCAAATAAACAACCTAACCTTACACCTAAAACAATTAGAAAAAGAAGAACAAAGAAATCCCAAAGTGAGCAGAAGGAAAGAAATCATAAAGATCAGAGCAGAAATAAATGAAAAAGAAAGGAAGGAAACAATAGCAAAGATCAGTGAAACTAAAACCTGGTTCTTTGAGAAGAGAAACAAAATTGATAAACCATTAGCCAGACTCATCAGCGAAAAAAGGGAGAAGATGCAAATCAACAGAATTAGAAATGAAAAAGAAGTAACAACGGACACCGCAGAAATACAAAAGATCATGAGAGAATACTACGAGCAACTATATGCCAATAAATTGGATAACCTGGAAGAAATGGATACATTCTTAGAAAAATACAATCTTCCAAGACTGAACCAGGAAGAAATAGAAAATATGAACAGACCAATCACAAGTACGGAAATTGAGACTGTGATTAAAAATCTCCCAACACACAAAAGCCCAGGACCAGGTGGATTCACGGGCTAATTCTATCAAACATTTAGAGAAGAGCTAACACCTATCCTTCTCAAACTCTTCCAAAATATAGCAGAAGGCGGAACACTCCCAAACTCATTCTACGAGGCCACCATCACCCTGATACCAAAACCAGGCAAAGATGTCACAAAAAAAGAAAATTACAGGCCAATATCACTGATGAATATAGATGCAAAAATCCTCAACAAAATACTAGCTAACAGACTCCAACAGCACATTAAAAAAATCATACACCATGATCAAGTGAGGTTTATCCCTGGGATGCAAGGATTCTTCAGTATACGCAAATCAATCAATGTGATACATCATATCAACAAATTGAAGGATAAAAACCATATGATCATCTCAATAGATGCAGAAAAAGCTTTTGACAAAGTTCAACATCCATTTATGATAAAAGCTCTCCAGAAAATGGGCATAGAAGGAAATTACCTCAACATAAGAAAAGCCATATATGACAAACCAAAAGCCAACATCGTTCCCAATGGAGAAAAACTGGAAGAATTCCCTCTAAGAACAGGAACAAGACAAGGGTGTCCACTCTCACCACTATTATTCAACATAGTTTTGGAAGTTTTAGCCACAGCAATCAGAGAAGAAAATGAAATAAAAGGAATCCAAATTGGAAAAGAAGAAGTAAAATTGTCACTCTTTGCAGATGACATGATATTATATGTAGAAAACCCTAAAGAATCTACCAGAAAACTGCTAGCACTAATTGATGAGTTTAGTCAAGTAGCAGGATACAAAATTAATGCACAGAAATCTCTTGCATTCCTATACACTAACAACGGAAGAGCAGAAAGAGAAATTAAGGAAACTCTCCCATTCACCATTGCAACAGAAAGAATAAAATATCTAGGAATAAACCTGCCTAAGGAGGCACAAAGATCTGCATGCAGAAAACTTTAAGACATTGATGAAAGAAATCAAAGATGACACAAACAGATGGAGGGACATATCATGTTCCTGGATTGGAAGAATCAACATAGTGAAAATGACTGTACTACCCAAAGCAATTTACAGATTCAATGCAATCCCCATCAAATTACCAATGGCATTTTTCACAGAACTAGAGCAAGAAATCTTACGATTTGTATGGAAACGCGAAAGACCCCGAATAGCCAAAGCAATCTTGAGAAGGAAAGATGGAGTTGGTGGAATCAGGCTTCCTGACTTCAAACTATACTACAAGGCCATAGTGATCAAGACAGTATGGTACTGGCACAAAAATAGAAAGGAAGATCAATGGAACAGAATAGAGAACTCAGAAGTAAGCCCAAACACATATGGCACCTTATCTTTGACAAAGGAGGCACGAATATACAATGGAAAAAAGACAGCCCCTTCAATAAGTGGTGCTGGGAAAATTGGACAGCAACATGTAAAAGAATGAAATTAGAACACTTCCTAACACCATACACAAAAATAAATTCCAAATGGATTAAAGACCTACATGTAAGGCCAGACACTATAAAACTCCTAGAGGAAAGCATAGGCAGAACACTCTATGACATACATCAAAGCAAGATCCTTTTGGACCCACCTCCTAGAATCATGGAAATAAAATCAAGAATAAACAAATGGGACCTCATGAAACTTAAAAGCTTTTGCACAGCGAAAAAAACCATAAACAAGACTAGAAGGCAACCCTCAGAATGGGAAAAATAGTGGCCTATGAAACAATGGACAAAGGATTAACCTCCAAAATATACAAACGGCTCATGCAGCTTAATACCAAAAAAGCAAATAACCCAATCCACAAATGGGCGGAAGACCTAAATAGACATTTCTCCAAAGAAGACATACAGATGGCCAACAAACACATGAAAAGATGCTCAACATCACTCATCATCAGAGAAGTGCAAGTCAAAGCCACAATGAGGGATCACCTCACACCAATCAGAATGGCCATCATCACAAAATCTGGACACAACAAATGTTGGAGAGGGTGTGGAGAAAAGGGAACTCTCCTGCACTGTTGGTGGGACTGTAAGTTGGTACAGCTACTATGGAAAACAATTTGGAAGTTCCTTAAAAAACTACAAATAGAACGACCATATGATCCAGTAATCCCACTCCTGGGCATATACCCAGAGAAAACCATAATCCCAAAAGAAATATGTACCATAATGTTTGATTGCAGCACTATTTACAATAGCCAGGACATGGAAGCAACCTAAATGCCCATCAACAAATGAATGGATAAAGAAGATGTGGCATATATATACAATGGAATATTACTCAGCTATAACAAGGGATGAGATGGAGCTATATGTTATGAGGTGGACAGACCTACAGTCTGTCATACAGAGTGAAGTAAGTCAGAAAGAGAAAGACAAATATTGTATGCTAACTCATACATACGGAATCTAAAAATGGTACTGATGAACTCAGTGACAAGAATAAGGATGCAGATGCATAGAATGGACTGGAGAACTGGAGGTTTGGGAGGGGGCGGGGGGTGAAGGGGAAGCTGACACGAAGCGAGAGAGTAGCACAGACATATATATACTACCAACTGTAAAATAGATAGCCAGTGGGAAGTTGTTATATAACAAAGGGTGTTCAACTCGAGGATGGAAAATGCCTTAGAGGACTGGGTGGGGGAGGATGGGGGGGACTCGAGGGAGGGTGGTGGGGGAGTCGAGGGAGGGAGGGAATACGGGGATATATGTATAAAAACAGATGACTGAACTTGGTGTACCCCCCAAAAAAAAATAATAAATAAATTTTTTAAAAAAGTAGGCATTCTTTATATATCCTAATATTAATCACTTACAGTGATCTACATTGCAGTATCTTCTCCCACCCTGTGGCTTATACTTTCATTTTCTTTATCGTTTTACTGAAGGCCAGAATTCTTCACTTTAATGTAACTGAATGTAACTTACTGATAATATAATTTATCAACATTTTCCTTTTAGATATGATTTTTGTGTTTTTAAGAGATCTTTCCCTACTCTGAGGGCATAGATATTCTATTTTGTCTTCTAAGTTTTAAAGTTTATTTGCCTTTTTCCTTGTTTGTTTTTTATTGAGATGGTAACTATCTTCCAGACTATGAAGAACTTAGACTGTCCTCAGAAGTACAGCTGCATTATAGTCACAAAGAGAACCAAACGGCTACAAAGAAAATAGCTAAGACCACAGGGTTTTTTCTATCAAAAAAATCAGTATCAAGATGAAAAATAATGTAAGAATAACTACTCAAATTGTTAGCCTATATCACATCTCCCCATCCAAAAATAAATTTTAAATGAATTATTTCCCAAAAGTAAAACAATTATAATCAATCTGCAGTTGCGAATTCACCTACTCACTAAAATTTATTTGTAACCCTACAATCGATACTCAGGTACTTTCGCAGTCATTTGCAGATATGTATATGTGCAGAGTGGAGAAAATTTTGAGTTGCCAGATGTGCATATTGTCAGTGAAGGTTGAACAGGGCAATGCTCCACCTTGTTTCAGCTCTCTTCTTATTTCAGCATGAGTCCTTTTTGCAGTTTACTCAGTGCAATGTTTTCACATTTTAAAGCTTTTTGTTGGTGATTTCGCTATTTTAAATGACCCCCAAGCAAAGTGCTGAAATGCTGTCTGGGCTTCTCACAAGAAGAATGTGAGGCAATATGTATATTAGAAAAGTTTTATTTAGGCATGAGTTTTAGTCCTATTGGCCATGAGTTCAATGTTAATATATCAACAATATATTTAATAAACGGAAATACACATAAAACAAGGTTATGTATTGATGAGTATGTATTATGAATTGGTGAACAGAGACTTGCAGGAACCTAAACCCAGTTTCCTTAGGCACAATGGTGCAGGATTCGCTAATTCAGTATTCAAGGCGACTTTATGGAACATAACTTCCATGAACAATTAAAATGGACTGTAACTTTAAAGTTGCAGAAAAAAGATTAAGAGTACCACTTAGGATTCTGTCAAGCAACAAATTTTTAGATTTTCCACTGGAAAAATGTTATAATTATAGACGAGCAAAAAAAGTTTGAAAGTAAATACTGTATGCATGTAATGACTTAATCGCCATTCAGAATCTCCTATTTTGTCTTGAAGGTCAGGAAGGTCCTTTATCTATATCTGGACTTTATCTAGACTTGGTCCATAAGTAGACTTTATTCACATACCCAGAGATTTAATAACTCAATTTATAAAACACAGATATATAAACCAGAATAGAAATGCATTAATTATTTTAAAAAAGAAATGTCTCTTTTGTTAACATACTAATATTTTCTACTCAGGTAACTTCATTCTACTCCTAGTGTCAAGGTACTTGGGAAATCAAATTAATCATCAAAAACTTGACTGATAAGCACAGAACTAGATAGTCTTGAAGGATACTTAATAATGAGAACAGTCTGATGAACTGTCACCGCTCTACAACAGAAAACATGTTTCTAATAGTAATAATCTAGATTATTTATTAAGAGCTAATTAGACACTGACACACAAATTCAATCATGTAAGCTTCACAACAACCCAAAGGTAGGTAACACACTATTAAACATTTTAGGTTAGGAACTTGAGTTTAGAGAGGTTAAGAATCTTACCAAAGGTTATGCCTTCAAAACCCTTCACAGGCTTCCCATTGTTCTTTGGAATAAAATCCAAATTCTTCACTAGGCCCAGAAGCCCCTGTGTGTTCTGACTCCTGCTCATCTTCCCAGCCTCATCTCTTACCATTCTCCCCTCCTCACACATTATGCTCCAGTCACCTATGCATCCACTCTGTTCCTCAAATACAATGAATCCTCTCCTGCACCCAGGCCTGCGCATGTGTTAGTTCCTCTTCCTGGAATGCTCTTCTCCCAGCTCTTTTGAAGCCTACTCATTCTAACCATCCCAGTCTCAGTCAAATGATACCACTTCAAAAACATCTTCTTTGAACAATCCATCTAAAGTGGCCTCGCCTAATATCTTTCATCATTCTGTTCATTTCATGCATAGCACCTCATTCAATCATTCATTTACTTGGATTTTATCTGTTTCCCCAATAGCATGTAAAAGCTCAGTAAGCAGCAGATTATCTGATTTATTTGTTGCTATATTCCGTGCATCTAGCACAGTGCCTGGCACACAAATTGGTATCAAGTTTTTCTCAAATAAATGACTGGGATGAATTTAGCAAAGGAGATTCAAAGATTAAATGGGTTGTTGGATAGTCAGTTCCTCCTTATCCCTTCATGTTGTGGTGTCCACAGAAAAGGGTAATATGTATACAGCACACTAGGATAAACAGACAAGACTACCTGCAGCCATAGGTGACCAACATAAGGGCTCTAGGTATTCCAGGGCCAGCTCAGCTGCTCAGAAGGCTAAGTAGGCTCGTTATCTCACACAGCTTGGAAAACTCTAGACTGACAGCTGAAATCTCTTCCTACTCTGAAATTCTAATTTTTATGAACTCTTACAAGAAATATACAGACCAAAGAATCTTACGAATTCTTAGCTATCTAATATTGAATAAAGTCTGTATTTACTTTATAAATAACAGTTTAATTTATACATTGATTACCTTATAGTCTATGACTTCTATCTATAACAGTTGTTGTTTTTGTATCCCTAAGACTGATCTGACCATGGGCTGCTAATATAACTTATGACAGCAAATATAACAGAAGACGAAGCTACATTTTAAAGGCCATGGTCACAACAAAGAAGCCCAGCAGTGTAGATAAAGACTCTGAGGTCACAGCGTCTGCTTTTCTTTTACACCAATTATTCATCCCCTTATAATATGTACAACCTACAGTGACTTTGGTGACAAACCAGGCTAGCACATGGCCCTTACATTTCATAAAGTTCCTGTAATTCAGAGAATTTGTAAGGCTACACTCTAAGGTCATTAACTTTACTCAGGTAGATGTACAGTTTTCAATATTTCAGATGAACTGCAATTCATGATATGTCAATTATACCTCAATAAAATAAACAGATTAAAAACCTGAGGGTAGTGATCAAAGTTAATATCACCAGTGATATTAGTGACAGAGACATCAAGTGCCTCTTGATCTAATCATTGAGAAAAACAAAACATCACCGCTGTGATGTTCCTGCCAAAAATATATAATAATCTAATTATAAGTAAATATTTTTTAAAATCCTGAATTAAAAAAATATCCTATAAAATAAACAGCCTATATTCTTTAAAAATGTCAATGTCATGAGAAAAAAGAAAGATTAAAGAATTGTTCCAGATTAAAGGAGACTAAAGGGATATGAAAATTAAATGTAATTCCTGTTCCTACTTTGAATGCCGACGGATAATTTTATTCCTTTTACTGTAAAAGACATTGGTGGGAAAACTGATGAAATTTGAATAAGATCTAACGATTAGATAAAAAAATTATACCATTATTAATTTCCTGATTTTAATAATTATATTATGGTTATAAAAGAGAGTATCTTTGTCTTTAGAAAATATGCACTGAAGTTTTCAGTGTCAACAGAGCATCACGTCATAACTTACATGCAGTGCTGAAGAAAATACTCTGATTATGCATATACATTTCTATATCTGTCCCTTTGTACATTTTATATATGCGTATAGATATATAGATAGAGAGGGAGGAAGAGAGACATTTGCTTTAAAAAAACGGAGGGTATGTGAGCTCAGAAGAGGTTATTTTGAAGAACACATGCCTGCTATGAGGGGAAATGCAGGAGAATTTACCAGTTTCAAATACAAAGAGATGGAATGTAAGAAAACATACTACACAATAACATACATCACTAATTTTATTGAGAGGAAGGAGAGAAATTTCTGCAACAAACCTTTATCACGAACAGCAGTTTCTTACGTGTTTGTAATTTTTATGATCTTTTGTTAACAGTGGAGAAAATTATGGTAAGAAATAAGTCAAAACACTTGGAAATTATACACTCATTTTCAAAGGAAATCCTTTTCCTTGGTCATTCTCAAAACTGCATTTAAAAAAAGGGAGGCTGGATAAACAACAAGGTTCTACTGTATAGCACAAAGAACTATATTCAATATCATGTAATAGCCCATAATGGAAAGGAATATGAAAAAGAACATATGTATATGTATAACTGAATCACTTTGCTGTATGGCAGAAATTAACACAACATTGTAAATCCATTATACTTCAAAAAAACAAATTTTAAAAATAAAAAAATTTTTAAATTAAAAAGGGAAGCAGAGTTGTAGGCACGAAAAATAGGAGAACAATTTGAAAATTCTTCCTACGCTAGAATAAAGTGTATCTCTGTGTAGACAGATACACCAATGGAATTTTGCTGACTGAAGACAGAGCAGCCTAATTCAGTCGCCTGAAGCCTGGAAAAAACGCTGGAAGGATGCAAACAGAGAGATACTTTAAAATAGAAAGCACAGTCAAGGTATTTTATTGTTCATATTAATCTAATATTAACATACACAAAACATATTTTATCTAGCTCATAAGGAAATAGAAGGAGCTGTGTAAATTTAATTCAACAAATACTCACTGAATGCCTATATTAATTCCTGGTGCTCAGATTAGTGTTCCTGCTAAAACCTTTAAATGAAGAAAGGATAAAACTTACATGCTGAAATGATTACTACTAGTAAACATCCCATGAAACTAGAAAAAATATTTCCCCAGGAGAAAACCATTCTCTCCAATAGCAGCAGCCATGACAACCAGTTTGTTTCAGAGGCATCGGGGTAGTGCTGGTTAACAGACTTGTGTTTAGAATAGCAGATATGCTGACTTCTAGAGTTTTCCACATAGTAAGTTACTAAATCGGTATAATAATACAAATGTGTGTTATTGGCATAATTACTGCTAGAACATATTACTTAGGGTTATAAGACTAACACATTAAAGAACTGCTTTCTGGATCAACATTACAATGTAAGACCTGCCAAGAGTTTCTTAGCAGATTACATACCACTAAAATATTCACCTAAATAACTATTTATACCCTACATCATCCCATGAGGAACTGGATATAGGTACCTGTAACCAGCTTAATTTAGCTTTTTCTCATTATCTACATGTCCAAGCTCTTTTACTGCATCACCCCCTTATTTATCTTTTCAATATAAATTTCTGTGTTGTTTCTTTGAAGTGGAATAGCTCTATCAGTAAGCATTACTGAGTCCACAGTTAAAGCAAAAACCAAACACCATGCTGTTAAGATCTGGTGGTCTATTATTACAGCTTTAACCTCAAATATCTTGCAGCATTTAGTACTATGATTGTTATTACTGTTGTAACAATAATTGGAGTTAAAAATGACAATAATAATAAATATCACTGAAACAATGGAATCACTTGATTTGTGAAGCTTTGCCTCCCAAGGAATCAAGAAAAATATACTAAATGTATACATCCTAGAAAATAAAATGACAAAAATTAGACAAAATTGAATTTAATGAGTGTAATTCTCCCTGATTTAAAAGGATGTGAAAACTCAGTTCTGTGGGTCAAAGATGTCACAACCAGATAGAAAATTACCACTAAATTCTAGCTCATGGCATATTTATCCCATTCAATAAACTTGATCATATACGCCTTTCAAAATGGAGAATTATCTGCTAACACTTAGTCTGCTCTATATGTCCTCATCTAATTATATCCACGCCCAGGTAAAGAAAATCTTGCCTACACTATAATGCTTCAAGATGACTCAGTAAGGAAAACAGATTGCAGGTAGTAAAACAATATTTTAGAGGGGAAAAAATGTTCACATTTAAGTAGTAGACAAGCCCTTCCTGAGGCAGAAAAACTCTTTTGCTTCTTTAATTAATGTCACTTCTGGTCATTTTGCATCATGATCTAAAATGTATTGCCTTAATATGAGAACAAAGAAATAATCGAAACATATAAGTTGGGGCCAAAATGTGATTTAACATTAGAATGGAGACGTGTAGCATCAGATAAACAACTGCAAATACCTTAGGCAATAAAAAAGCTAGACGTAAATATACCAAATTAAGTATTTTTAGGAATGGAAATAAAACCTTAGAAAAGTGTGTTCCAATAGTCATTCCATTCTTTAAAGTTAATACTAAAGCATTATATACATATATGTTATTTACAATAATCTAATTAAACAAATTGGGGGTTGTTTTTTTTTTTTAAGATGGCAGTTAAAGGTAATTTTACTAGAAAGGAACAAATACATATTTGTTTAGTTATATCCAAACATGACTTTTAAGAGTCCATTAACTACCACAGCTGCCATGGTAAATGTATGTGTATGTGTTGCCAGGAACACATAAAGGCATGATATAATGGAACAATAATCAGAAAATGAAGAAAACATATTAAAGTTCCTGTTTTTGTGGAGTTAATTTTTTCTCTCTTCCATCTCTTCATACTCTCTTCCCTCAAGAAGTTTCCAGAACTCAAAGAGATTTGTTTATTTGGCAAATATTTGTTGAAAAACAAATCAAATATAAATGATTGTCACACTTTGAGATTTTTTTTTTTGAAAGAAATGAGGAGGGGGAATAAGAGAAGGGAATGACAGAAAAGTGTTAAGTTTAACAATTAACACCAAGGGGATAGGTGGCGGAACAAGAATTCAGTACAATTTATAAGTGATATCAATTCTGGCTTAGAATATAAATTTCACTAATGAAGACTCTGAGAACTTGTGTATAATTATAGACAAATGTATTAACAATCTTTTGAAACTCCATGGGAGTAAAAGAGCCATCAGTGTATTTCATAATCCTAGATTTAAACAGCTTTTCTAACAAGCTGTCTGGGTAATTACTAAGCTATCTAAGAATTTCTGTGAACTTTGTACCTTTTTAGTTCACTGACAGATGACTATTTGTTATTAGCTCAAGTAATAATAACGTATTAAAATACTTGCTTAATATACAGAAACATATGTTTTCATTTAGACTACAATGAACTTTGTTCCCCAGAAATACATTGTGAAAAGTCACATAGAAATCTGTGAATCAGCAGCAGGGTCAACAAAAGTGAAATTAGTTGCTATTTCTCTTCGTGTCTGTGATAAATAAAAGCTACCTCATGCCTGAATGTGTATTCTGGAGGAGCATTTCTTGATTCTACAGAAAAATGTTGTTGCTGTTGCTATCTTAATGTTTTGTTTGTGATCTCTTACACATCTACAACTGGAAAGGAAAGCATATTAAATTATCCTTAAGAATTCCTGATCTCTACAAACATGGTTAGGTGTGTTGATCTGATTTTCTAAAAATTAAATAACTCACCCTGAGTAGAGGTAAAGTAACTAAGAGACCAAATCCATGAGCTATTAACAAATTCTAAATGAGGACATTCTGGAAATTAAAGTAACTTGAGTGAGAGAAAAGTTGAGCTAGAAGGAATTCTTGTGTCTTTAGTGTGTAATTTAGAGCATGTAACTAATTCCAGCAGGTAAAGGAGCTCTCATTAAAAAATATTTATTGATTAAGTAATTTAAATGTTACTGGAAACTTCTGCATCATTTCAAAACTCTACTTTTTACTCTAAGTAAGTTCTTAAAATAGAATCCAGCCTCTTTAATGTGATGGTTATTTAATTTCAAAGCTTATTTTACGTATTTTTTCTTTTGACATTAAATATTAATATCTCATAACATTTTTCTTAGTCACTATATTATTGTGATTCTATTAATTAAAAAAATGAGCAGAAATAAGAGGCAAATGAATGGTCATTAGCATAATGGTAACAGGGGGTTTTCAACTAAGAATTATTGGGGGGTAGTTACCATATTAATTAGGTAATCCCTGTCCCTTGCAAACAAAACAACATAAACACACTAAATCTAAAATTTTAAATATACTAAACCTAAATATAAGCATATATTGGTGCAAATTAGAAATCATACATAGAATAACTATGCAATTCTCTTTAAACAAAGCCTGTCACAGCATTACACACAATTAAGAATTTAACTAATGCTTTCTGGCGTTGGTTAATCAAGAAAATCTCTTTGGAGTAGATGGACTCAAGTTTTCATTTAAAGGAGAAGGAAATAACAGGCAGATAGGAAGAAAACTATTCCCTATATATTAGACCTTACAGCTTCCCAACCACAAACAATATATCTCTTTTCTTAGCCATAGGATACCCACTCACAAGTCTTTACAACATCCATGGTGGTGGTAAGGAACAATTTAATACAACAGCCCACCCCACAGAAAATTTCCACTCAACTTTAAAGGCTTGTCATATCTGTCCCATCAATTGGTGAGAAGAGATGAAAATGGATTCTCAAGAGCAAAAGGCTTAATGCACTACCCCTGAGGTAGTAAACCATCCCACTCAGTGTAAATAGTTTTCAAACCTGGTAATATAAGTATAAGATCCATTTCTCATCTGTAAAAGCAAAGGCTAAAGCATATTAACTGCTATGGTTTCAAATCATCAGTAAAGCTAAAATACCAGGAGAGGAAGGTGATGATCCACTATCTGCAGCTCTGGACTTTAACCCTGGGCAGTAAAATGAATACATGGCAAGTCCAGTTCCAATGTTAATTTAAGTTATTCCCACACTAACCATATTTTCACTATATATTACTAATTATATAACCACAAATAAAATGAACATGTAGAGCATTACAAAAGCACAAGCTGGACTTTACAGCTTAAGAGTCATGGCTGAAATTAAGTAAAGACAATCCAGAATATGCAAGAAGACTTTCATACTCAAAACAGTGAAGATGCAAACTTTCAACCACTGCTTACTATATGTACAAATGACATGTTTTTATATCTCTCATATCATAAGCTCAAATATAATGCTTAAAAGTGATAGCACTTTAGCAAATTATTTTAATTGCTTTGGGACTTCATATATTAAAGATTTATTTCACATTTTTAAAGTTTATTTTTTAAATTTCCATTAGCATTAAAATGGAAATTGTATTGTTATTAATGGTCCATAGTCTCATAGCGTCAATGTAAAGCCCTCTATTAACATACTCTGGGATCTGATATATGGGTTTCTTAAGATCCAATAAGGCATCATGGGAATCATGGTAGTTTACATGCTGTATATGACTGAGTACATATAAGGCTCTGAGGACTCAAGAATTTAGTAAATCTGGAATCATTTATTTTACTGGTTAACTCTAGAGCATATGCTTTCATCAGAAAGAAAAATAATAACAGTAAAAAGGAACAATAAAACCTCTTTTCCTAAATTCTGAATCTAAGTGTTTTTTCAGCTGCCAAATCATTCTTCAGAAAGGTCTGAAGATAACACCAGCTAGGTGCTATATGTGAAAATGACAAATCAAAAGAATAAGCATGATCTTTTCTCTTCGTTAAGATACTAATATCTTACTCTAACACAATACACCTCAGAACACATTTCAATTCTGCACAGGTTTTTACCTGGGACCATACCAAAAGGGTTTCCATTAACAAGTAACCATCACCTAGAAAACGCTTCTGGAACACAGGCACAAAGAACAGAAGTATAATGGGACTCGCACATACAAGGGATATGGCAATAGAAGCAATATTACAAGGTTTCCTTTAGAGTGAAGATGAAGCCAGTGGCTGCTGTTGTACACTACCATTAGCAAAAGACTGTTCTGCCAGAGGCAGAAAAGTTGGTAAGTGAATGCATCAATACTGAATTCAGTCAGTGTTGCCTTCAAAATGTAATGGCTCATTCAGTGCAAACATTAGAAACAAGCTAATGGAAGGGTTTCCTAGCCAGCTAGATTGAACACAACATGAGGTCCTCCCTTGGTATACACACTGAACAGTGTTTAATTCTGCCTTCTGGTTGCCCAACACTGCTATCTTTGGAATGAGAGGGTGGGAGAGAATCTGGGTTTTGCTTTGTTTTATCAATTTATGGAGCTATTAAAAAAAGTAGCCAAAAGACTTCTACTTCATCTTCACAGATCAAACATAATCCTGGCAAAAGGCCATAAATGGGTAATTATAATAGTTTAAAGTCCTTATTTGTTACTTTATCCTCAGAATCTTTTTTTTTCCTTATAAATTGAAAATGGTGACATAGGGAAAGCTAAAATATTATCTTCTCATAGTACTACATGAGCCATCATTCAATAACAGAAACTAAGCAGTAATTAAAGTCATTTCTATTTTTTTTCCATTTTACCTATCTCAGTTCAAGAAAGATTCTTAATTCCAAAATTGCATCGTTGCCCAAAGAGGCAATCTGCCCTAGCACTATGCTTCTCAAACTTTAATGTGTATGCAATCACTTGGAATACTCGTTAAAATACAATTTCTGATTCAGTAGGTCTGGGGGGAGGCATGACAATCTACAGTTCTATTAAGCTCCCAGGTGATGGTCATACTGCCAATTCACAGAGCACACTTTTGAATCGCAAGGGTCTCACAAACACAGGGGAAAAAAAACATGGTTTTTCATCCCCTTCTATTCTAACAGTTCCATAATTTAAAATTTTTTGATTCAATTTCTCCAGGTTTTAATTTCCTTATTTGTAAAATGAAGAATTAATATGCTCAGACTTCTGTAAGAAAGCACTACATTTGTAAGAAAGCAAAAACTATAAGCATTACAGTAAAATTTAAAACACCATCACACACTGAAGTCGGGTGATAGGTACATGAAAGTCTATTACACTATTCTCTCTAGTTTGTGCACATTTTAGATCTTCATAAGAAAGCTTTCAAAAATGTGACCACTCACTAAATTCCCTACAAGAATGGTTTTATTTCACAAATATTTATTTTAATATAGTGTTAAATTTTTAAAACTTCACCTAAAAGGCACTAAGAAAAGTTTGGGGTGATGAATGTGTTCATATCTCAATTGCAGTGATGGAATCACAGGCATATATACATCAAAACTCATCAAATTGCAATTTTTAAATATGTGCAGTTTAAGTGAATTACAACTCAACAAAGCTGCTTAAAGAGTAATAATAAAATTTATCTCCTCTCAATTTTTTGTTTATGAAAAACAAAAACAATAGGCTGAAATTCTCAATGGTAAACTATTGTTCCCTGTCACTGGGAACTGTAAACTGAGGCTGGTCTTTGAATTCTTGACCTAGAGGATAGCACTGTGGTGCCAAAGTAGCCAGTTTTCAATCAGAAAACTCAGAAACTCCCTAGTTCCAGTGGATCATGCCAATGTTCTCCTTAACTGATCTCCACTAGCTATACAGAGCCTATATTCTGGCCACCTCCATTCTCATCTTCCTTCACCTCCGCACAACCCTCACTCTAACCACCTAGGGAAGTTATTATTCTTCAAAAAGCCATACCCTGAAGGATCTATTCCATTGTAAATGCTGCTTCCTCTACCAAAACTGTCCTCCTTACTCTTTTTCTGCCATTTAGATTCCTCTCTGTACTTTGTGACGGAGTTCAAAATCTACTTCCTTTGTGAAGCCTTTCCTAACTTCTCTAGGCAATCATTTGCTCCCTCCTCCTTACTCCTACTCCAGTATTCTTTTCATACCTCTAGAATTCTAAATAAAATAGTCTGTAAATTCAATCATGTGTCCCCAATATATATTTATTTCACTTATGTATTAAAATGTGCATGTACACTATAATTAGCTAGTATCTTACGCAATAGTATACAAGTAGGGTGAGGTTTATTGTTACAACAGCGGTAAATTATAAAGTACAAAAACAAAAATTATAAATATTACAGTTAAATTATAAAAGAAATGGTCTCTATGATTTTAATGTTTTCACTGACTTCCTGTCAAACATTATAGATCATAATTAATTTTCCCTCATACACAGCTAAGAGCTAGAACTGAGAGTGGAAGTGTCAGTTCTCCCATTTTCTTAACACACACTTGCATTATTCCTCTTATGTCAGTCCACATATTTCTTTGCAGATCTTTCTTAGATAATTTGCCCATTTCACAAGCATTTAATTAAGTTAGCTCTAAATAACATAATATACAAATACTCCCAACCAGTAACACAAGCTGGCAATACATCGATACAAACCTGGAACTCCCAATATTCCTTCCCAATACCAAATACTTTAAGTAACAAAGAAGTTTTTAACACACAAGCCACCATGCCAATTCCTATTTCAAACATTAGTAAAGTTTCAATCTTATTTTTTAGGAAAGTATACATGAGAACAGCCACCTGAGGAAGAGGTTTCACAACAACTAGTAAAGCTGATGATGTGTGCCCTGTGATGTGTGACAGGCAGCCTCTAAGAAGGCCTCGTGTGATCCCACCTCCCGCTATTCACACTCACTCCTATGGAAAAGAATATGGCAGAAGTGATGGGATTCCAAGATTAGGTTACAGATACACTGTGGCTTCCACCTTGGGTTCCCTCTCTCATTCACTCTGCTGGAAGCCGGCTGCCATATTGTAAGCTACTCTATGGAGGCCATGTAGTGAGGATGCCTCCGGCCAACAGCCAGTGAGGACCTGAGGCCTGCCAACAGCCATGTGAGTGAGTAAGGAGGCAGATCCTCCCCCAGGCAAGCCTTGAGATGACTGGGGATCTGCTGCCACTTGATTTTAATCTTGTAAGAGATGCTAACCCTGAGGCACCCAGTTAAGCTTAACACACAGAAACCGTGAGATGATAAATATTTGCTGTTTTAAGCTTCTAAATGTTGAGTCGATTGCTTATGCAACAATTGGTAACTGAGCCCAAAAAGATGTGTAAGGAATATTTATAACAGCACTTTAAGATATGAAAAATTACAACAATTTAAGCACCCACCATAAGGAAAATTAAGACAGAATAGTCATACAAAGGAAAACTATGCAGCAGGAAAAATAAATGAACTTGAGCTAATATTAAAATCAATGCTGAGTGGGAACAAAGCATATCACAGAAAGATGAGAATAGTATAAAACAATTTTATAAGGTTCAAAACATGCAACTAACAAAAACTCATGTGAATGATGAACACCAAATTCAGTGTGAGGAGGAATGAGAAAAGAGAAAGGAGGATAGGATTAGGGAAGAATATATAGGAAGCTTCCAACTGCATCTGTAATATTTTATTTCTTAAACTACATGCTATGTGTATGGATGTTTGTATGTTATCTACACTGTTTATAGTGTCTGAAATCTCTTGCATTAAAAAACCATAAAGAAAGAAAACACAGTGAAATGGATAAACTTAAGTAGACATCTTGATGGTTTTTTGCCCATCCCAATGGATTTTGGGATCTATTCCACATGCGACCAGTACTCTGTGACATTTTGCACACTATATCAATGATCTATTTAGATGTTTGTTCCCCCTCCCCCCGTCTGTAAGCAACTTCAAGGCCAACAAAAAGCATACAGTAAATGTGTGCAGAATAAATTAATGGTATGAAAAGTACTTATATGGGTTTCATTTTCCTAACTTAATAACTGCTTATTTCCAAATAAACTGACCATAGCTTTATCTCCATAGGAAACAACTAATTATCTAAGAAAAATTAACTTGGCAAGGCTGCATCCACTGTTGTTCATTAACTAATATTAATAATTATCCACATTCATTAAAAATGTTGGCGCAAAGCTCACTCTTGCTCTCCATCCCAAATCATGCTATTAGGCTGGCTTCAGGGAGAACATAAGAAATTTAACCAACACTAAGCCTTACAGTTCTCTGACCACCTTAAAAATCAACAACCTTAAGCCCCATTTCACTTTGATTCACCAACTCCTAGGGCTACATCCTGGACTTTATCACTAGTCACCTGGCAATGCTCGATTTCTGAAATAAAATTCAAATGTCTCATTCTATGACCACAGTCTCTTATTCTGCCAACCCCCTCAGTCCCTTTCTCCGACTCCACCTGTCTTCAATCTGAGTCAACCAATCCTCAAATTCCTCTGCCTTAGCACTCTTAACTATTCACAATGGATTATAAAGCTGAACATCTTAACTACTCTTACAATAGAGCCCCATAATGCACCTTAGCCCTATTTTTTTCTCCTATCTGCCAAGAAAAAAACCCAAGTACATACTAATGTTACAATCTCTGTTAACCTTGCACTACCTTCTAATTATCATCTAATTCACCTCCTCTTTTCATTCAACTATCACTGTTCTATCGAAACAACTTATGATAAGGACATCTTGTTTCAGTTTTATCTTACTGGGGAAGTTTCATGTTCATAGTGGAAATCATTCTCCTCTCTTTGCAACTCCTCGTTCTTAGCTTTCACTCTACCACAGACGCCTGGTTTTCCGTGTGTTGATGCTTTGTAAGTATTAGTTCTCTGCCTCCATTGTGGTTTTCTCTAGGGTGAGATTCCCTGGACAGCTCTGATGATATTATCTACTTGTTCTGCACAATAAGCTAACTTCCCAACCCCTATCTATAGCTCAGATCTCCTCTCTAAGAAGGAAAGACTCAAACTCTTACATCTAACAACCTGTAGAACATGTAGACAGGGCCTTCCCATAGGCACCACAAACTCAACATAATCAAAACTTAACTCCCTTTCAAGAGTGAGATCGTCAGACAAGAGTAAATAGCTCCAAGGGCCAGTCCCTCCACAGAAACATTGTAAAACCAAGCAAAACCTGTCAGAATCAAATTTTTCAGAACTCTAAAATAGTCAAAAGTTTACAGCAAACAAGCAAACACTGAGTCCTGGTTCTGGAGAAAGCAGGGCAGATCTTAATTCTCAGAGAATTGTGTTTGTTTTGACCTGTCTAGGGGCTGGCTGAAGGACTAATGCAAGGTGCTTATCTCTTTAACTTAGAACTCACTCACGATGCAAAAGGAGACATTCCTTAAATTAAAAGGGGGGGGGGGGGGGGAGGAGGGAAGAAAAAAGAAAGAAAAAGGAAAAACCTGCTGCCAGCAGGGGCAAAAGATGATAGCTGAGGCAAACAATAAAGCACTGAAAACCAGGGAGAAAATGCTGAGGAGAAAGTTTCTTGGGAAATTACAGCATTCAAAAGCACCACATACACTAGAATTTAGAAAGTCATGTGACTGCCAAGGGCAGGACACATGCTCTGAGACCTAAGAATACCTAAGCTTTCACCTCTGGTTGATCTCTAATCTCAGCACAAGCAGTGAGGAAAGACTAAGGTAGAGTTGCAAATAGCCTAGCTAACAGATGAAGAGATGCCCCCAAAGAGACAATTAGCAAAAACTGGGATATTATTTTCTCCTCCTCTTCCTTTCTTTCTTTCTTTTTTTTTTTTTTGGGGGGGGGGGTCTCCTGGCATTAAAGAAAATCTCTATCAAAACACTAGATGAACACAAACTAAAGGAACAGAGATTTCAGAGAACATAAATGACAAATACAGGCTTTAACAAAAAAGTTTTTAAAAAATCCCTAAACAAGAGCCACAGTCCACAGCAAGTCAATTACTCTACTTGCAGAAGAAGACCATGATTTCCAGAGACACTACTTTATATAATTCAAAATGTTCAGTTTTCAACAACAACAAAAACAAAAAAAATCACAAAGCAATTAAAGAAACAAGAAAATATGGCACATTCCAGAAGAAATTAACCAAATTGTGCCTGAGGAAGAACAGACACTGAACATACTAAACAAAGATTTTAAATAAACTGTCTTAAATATACTTGAAGAGTCAAAAGAAATCATATGTACAAAAATCCTCTATAACATTAACAGCCAAATTCTCATCAGAAACCATGAAGGCTAGCTAGAAGGTAGTGGTATGATATACATAAAGTACTAAAGGGAAAAAAGGGGGGGGGGGACTAAGAATTCTATATGTAGTCAAATTATGCTTCAAAAATGAAAAAGAAATTAAGCCATTCCAAGGTACTGGAGGGATTTCATAGTCAGTAGACCTGCCCTTCAAGAAATGCTAAAGGGAGTCTTCAGGCTGAAATGAAAGGACACTAGACAGTAACTCAAAGCCATATGAAGAAACAAAGAATTTCAGCAGAGGTAATTACACAGGTAAATACAAAAACCAACATTAATCTATTTTGGTCTATAACTCCTCTTTGCTTTTCCTATATGATTTAAAAGACAAATGCACTTTAAAAATTATAAATCTATTTTAGTGAGCACAAAATATATAAAGATGTAATTTATGACAATAACAACATAAAGGACAAAGATGGGAGTTGCACAGGAGCAGAGTTTTGTACGTTATTGAAGCTAAGTAGACATCAATTTAAATCACAGTGTTATAAATTTAAGATATGAATTGTAATCCCTATGGTAACCAGTAAGAAAATATCTAAAAAATATACATGAAAGTAAATGAGAAGAGTCAAAATGGTACACTACAAAAAATCAATTAAACACAAAAGAAGGAGGTAATGGAATGAGGAACAAAAATGTACAAGACATACTTAAGAAAACACAATATACCAAAACTTGCAAGATAAAGCAAAAGCAGTATTCAGAGGGAATATATTTATAAATGCCTACATCAAAAAAGAAAGATCAAATCAATAACCCACTGTACACCTTAAGAAACTAGAAGATGAACCAATGAAACAACCCAATGCTAGCAGAAAGGACATAATAAAGATTAGAGTGGAGATTTAAAAAATAAAGAACTGAAAAATAATAGAATCAATGAAACCAAATTTTAGTTCTTGAAAAGATCAACAAAATTGACACTCTAGTTAGCCTAAAACCTGAGAGAGGATGCAAATAACTAAAACCAGAAATGAAAGTAAGACATTAGGACTAACTTTACAGAAATTTTTAAAAATTATTGTACACCAACAAATTAGATTACCTAGAAAAAAAAGGACAAATTACTTAAAACACACAAATTACCTAAACAGACTCAAGGAGAAACAGAAAATCTGAACATATCTATAACAAGTGAGGAGACTGAAAAAGCAATCAAAAAATCCTAGCCAAGACTAGATGGCTGCACAGGTAAATGCTACTAAATGTTTAAGAAGAAGTAACACCAATCCTTCACAAATTCTTCCCAAAAATAGAAGAGGAGGGAACACTTTTAACTTATTCTTTAAGGCAAGTATTACTGTGATATCAAAGCCTGAAAAAGTTGCCACAAGAAAACTACAAACTAATATCTCTTATGAATGTAGATGCTAAAATAATCAACAAAATACTAGCAAAACAAACCCAAAAGCATTTTAAAAGGATAATACACCATGGCCAAGTAGGATTTATCCCAGGAATGCAAGAGTGGTTCAATATAAAAGTCAATCAATGTAATATATCACATACACAGAATGAGTTTTTTTTTTAAAAAATGATTGCCTCAATTGATACATAAAAAGCATTTGAGGATGTTCCTGGTGGTGCAGTGGTTAAGAATCCACCTGCTAATGCAGGGGACACGGGTTTGATCCCTGGTGCAGGAAGATCCCACATGCCACAGAGCAACGAAGCCCATGTGCCACAACTACGGAATCCTCATGCCACAACTACTGAAGCCCACACGCCTACAGCCTGAGCTCTGCAACAAGAGAAGCCACCACAATATAAGTCCGTGCACCACAACAAAGAATAGCCCCTGCTCACCATAACTAGAGAAAGCCCACATACAGCAACAAAGACCCAATGCAGCAAAAAAAAAAAAAAAAAAGCATTTGACAAAACACAATATTTTTTCATAATGAAAACACTTGGAAAACTAAGAATAGAAGGAAACTTCCTCAACATGATCAAAGGCATTTAAAAAAATCCACAACTATCATAATATTCAATGATGAAAGACTGAAAGCTTTCCTTCTAAGATCGAGAACAAAACCAGGATGTCCATTTTCACCATGCTATTCATCACTGTGCTGGAAGTTCTAACCAGGTCAATGAGGAAGTAAATAAAGAGCACCCAAATTGGAATGGAAGAAGTAAAACTATCTCTATTCTAATATGACATGACCCTGTGGCATTGAAAAGTCCAAAGAATCCACACAAAAAAAACAAAACAAACAAAAAACCCTACTAGCCAACAAATAAATACAGCAAAATTACAGGGTATAGGTCAACACACAAAAATCTGCTGTTTCTATACACCAGCAATGACTAATTCATAAATGAAATTAATAAAACAATTCCATTTACAATACCATCCAAAAGAATAAAATACCTAGGAATAATTTTAACCAGGGAGGTGAAAGACTGGTACACTGAAAACAACAAAATATTGCTAAAAGAAATTAAAGACTTAAATAAATGGAAAGACATTCCATGTTCATAGACTGGAAGACAACATTGTTAAGATGGCAATATTATACAAAGCAATGTACAAGTTCAATGCAATCCCTATCATAATTTTTTACAGAAAGGAACAAGTCAATCTTCAAATTCATATGGAATTTCAAGGGGCTCTGAATAGTCAAAACAATCTTGAAAAAGATGAATAAAGTGAAAAAACTATCACTTTCTGATTTCAAAACTTATTACAAAGCTTTAGTACTCAAAAGAGTAGAGTAATGGGATAAGGACAGACATACAGATCAACAGAATAGAACTGAGAACCCAGAAATAAACCCATATATTTAAAGCCGACTGACTTCCCACAAGGGTACCAAGGCCATTCAGAAGGAAAGAAAAGACCCTTCAACAAATGGTGCTGGAATAGTTGGATATCTATATCCAAAAGAATGAAGTTGGACCACTACCTCATACCATATACAAAAATAAATTCAAATGGATCAACCACCTAAATGTAACAGCTAAAACTACAAAAGCTTTAGAAGAAAATACAGTGGTCCTCATGATCTTGGATGTGGCAATGGATTCTTAGATATGACACCAAAAGCACAAGCAACAACAACAAAAAAATTTGATAAATTAATTTCACCAAAATTAAAAACTTGTGTGCATCAAAGGGCATTTCCAACAATGTCAAATAACAACCTAGAGAATATACAGAATACAGTTGTAGGAGAAAATATTTGCAAATCAGTATCCGATAAGAATCTAGTATTCAGAATATATTTTTTTAAAAACTTACAACTCAACAATAAACTTACAACTTAACTCAATTAGAAAGTGGGCAAAGGATCTGAATAGATATTTCTCCAAAGAGGATATATAAACAGCCAAAAAGCACGTGAAAAGATTCTCAACATCATTAGTCATTAGGAAAATGCAAATCAAAACCACAATGAAACTAACAAAACATAAATCAACTATACTCCACTAAAAATTAATTTAAAAATAAAAATTTTTAAAGATGAAAATAAAAATAAAAAACATGGCCAACAACAACCAAAAAAACCAACCAAACCAAAAAAAAAACCTTCTATGCTTCATATAAATACAATTATAAACGAAAAAAAATGGATATAATCAGAAAAAAATAAAATCCACGACATACCATTTCACACCCACTAGAATGGCTATAATTATTTTTAACGTAAAATAACAAGTGTTGGTGAGAAACTTGAACCCCCCCAAACACTGCTTATGGGAATGTGAAGTGAACTCACTGGGGAAAATAGTATGCTGTTTCCTCAAAAAGTTAAACATAGAATTATCACGATTCAGCAATTCTGTTCCTACGTATATACCCAAAAGAACCGAAAACATGTATTCAAACAAATACTTGTTCACAAATGTGCATGACATTCACAAGAGCTATTCACAATAGCCAAAAATGGAAACAACCCCAAGTGTCATCAACTGATGAATGGATAAACAAAATGTGGCATATCCACCCACACAACGGAATGTCAGCCACAAAAAGTAATGAAGTACTGATACATGCTACAACTTGGAAGAACCCTGAAAACATTATGTGAAAGCCAGTCACAAAAGACCACACACTGTACAAGGGTGAGTCAAAAATTATCTGCACTCTGGTTATATTAAAATTTCTGTTGGTTGCACTGTCCTATCAGTGCTTTCCATTCAAGGCTACTGTCTCCCCAGTCACTGCTGTGCAGGTGAGAACATGTTACATCAGTTCATTTGTCACTGTGGTGCCAGCAAAAATGGATGTCCCACTTGTGATCTGCCCAAAGGAAGAGCAGCATGCAGTGATTCATTTTATGTGGTCTGAGGGTGTGCATGTCCGCACACTTCTGCCCACACTGTCAACACTCTGCAAAAACTTCGTTTTGAGGTGTTAAAGCATCCCTCCTATAGTCCTGATTTTGTTCCCTTGGACTTTCATCTGTTTGGTCCCCTGAAAGCAGCCCTATAAGTACAGAAGATTCACTTCTGATGAAGAAGTGAAGACAGTGGAGCATTCGTGGCTCACAGCTCAGCCTAAAACATTTTTAAATGAGGGAATACGGAAGCTTGTTGATAGATGGACAAAGTGTACTGAAAAGCAAGAAGATTATGTCGAAAGATGATGTATTTGTCTCTTCTAAAAGTTAGTTAAGGGCTTCCTAGGTGGCGCAGTGGTTAAGAATCCGCCTGCCAATGCAGAGATCACGGGTTCGAGCCCAGCTCCAGGAAGATCCCACATGCTGCGGAGCAACTAAGCCCGTGTGCCAAAAATAAAATAAATAAATAAATAAAAGTAAAAGTTAGTTAAAACAAATTCCACAGCCAGAGTGAGGATAATTTTTGACTCACCCTCGCATAATTCCATTTATATCAAATATCTATGATAGGTAAATCCAAAGAGACAAAAAGCAGATTTGTAGCTGGCGGGAACAAAGGGGAGAGAGAAATAGGGAATAACTGCTTAGTAGATATGAAGATTTCTTCTCAGGCTATGAAAATATTTTAGAACTAGAGAGAAGCTGCACAACATTGTGAATGTACTAAATGTCACTGAATTGTACACATTAAAATAGTTAATTTTATGTTATGTAAATTTCACCTAAATATATATATTTTTAAAGCTGATCTCAAGCAAATGGAAAAAAAATACACTGCTGGTATGAATATAAATTAGTACAAACACTTTGAAAAATAATTGGACTTTATCTAGCAAAGTCAATGATGAACATACCCTATGACTCCTGCAATTCCACTCTACTATCTCTCTCAGCTGATGACAATAACTCACCTGCTCACCAATACTAGAAATTAACAGACATCCTTGTTTTCTCCTTCTCCCTCACATCTACATTCTATTCATTTCAACATATTGACATTGAGTGTTTCCTACTACATGCTAGGAGACACAATGAGGAACAAAACACTATCTCTGCCCTCACAGAGTTCACAATTTACTGGAGGCAACATGAAATTAAATAATTATTAAAATACAGTGTCTTAGGCACAGTAAGAAGGGAAAAAACAGAATGCTACTGGAGCACATAAAATAAGCAACTAACACAGATTTGGGGGGAGGTCAAAAATGTTTCCTGGAAGAAGGACACTCAGGCTAAAATCTTAAAGGATACACAGGAGGAGTCAGCCAAGTGAAGACAGACCAAAAAATTCTAACCTACCATTTAATCCTTCCTTTTGTTTTTTCAGTTTTAGTAAAACCATCATTCCCTCTTTTTTATTCCGCACTATTACCTACTACAAGGACACATCATCACTGACCTGTGAAAGCCTCCTAACCAGTATATTCCCTCCAATAGTTTCCAAAATGAGCTGTGTAAAGAATCTCTGATCATGTCATCCTCTTGCTTAAACCCATCAGTAACTGCCCAAAATACAAAGTAAAGACCCCACTCACCCACACAGATTAAAGCCTCATTGATGTGATCCCTGACTGTCTCTTCTCCTGCCTCTTCTTACTTCTTACTTGATGAATCAGCTTGTATTTATCCACATAAATACATTCCATCTGTCTATAAATATCACTCTATTTCTCACTGGAAAGCATTTGCTTTGTATCTCTGATACCTTGTGTTACTGGCATACAGTGAGTCTTCACATGTTTCTTGAAGATATAAATGAACAGATTAAATAACAGCAATAGTTTTAATTTACTAAGCACATATGATATACACCAGACACCACATTAGGTACGATATGCACATTCACCTCTCATTCTCACAACAACCTGGAAAGCTAGCTATTAGTGGCCTCACATTAGGGAAAAGACCACTAAGGCTCAAGAAAAACTAGTTGTAACAAATAAATTAAGCAGCAATTCTAGAAGTAGGACTCAGATCTGTTGGATTCCAAAACCAGTATTGTTCTTCTACATCAAACTGCCTCCAGAATTAAGACTCCACACTCCCAATGCAGGGGCCCAGGTTTGATCCCTGGTTAGGGAACTAGATTCCACATGGATGCCACAACTAAGAGTGCGTATGCCACAACTAAGGAGTTGGCAAGCCACAAGTAAGAAGCCCACGAGCCACAACTAAGGAGCCCACCTGCTGCAAACTAACACCCGGCGCAACCAAATAAATAAAGTAAAAAAAAAAATTTTTTTTAAAACTGCCTCCTAAACCACAAATGTTGGAGAGGGTGTGGAGAAAAGGGAACTCTCCTGCACTGTTGGTGGGACTGTAAGTTGGTACAGCCACTATGGAAAACAATTTGGAGGTTCCTTAAAAAACTACAAATAGAACGACCATATGATCCAGTCATCCCACTACTGGGCATATACCCCAAGAAAACCGTAATCCCAAAAGAAACTTGTACCATCATGTTTATTGCAGCACTCTTTACAATAGCCAGGACATGGAAGCAACCTAAATGCCCATCAACAAATGAATGGATACAGAAGATGTGGCATATATATACAATGGAATATTACTCAGCTCTAAAAAGGGATGAGATGGAGCTATATGTAATGAGGTGGATAGAACTACAATCTGTCATACAGAGTGAAGTAAGTCAGAAAGAGAAGGACAAATATTGTATGCTAACTCACATATACGGAATCTAAAAATGGTACTGATGAACTCAGTGACAAGAACAAGGATGCAGATACAGAGAATGGACTGGAGAACTCAAGGTATGGGAGGGGGCGGGGGTGAAGGGGAAACTGAGAAGAAGCGGGAGAGTAGTACAGACATATATATACTACCAACTGTAAAATAGTCAGTGGGAAGTTGCTGTATAACAAAAGGAGTCCAACTCGAGGAAGGAAGATGCCTTAGAGGACTGGGGCAGGGAGGGTGGGGGGGAATCGAGGGGGGGGCGTCAAGGAAGGGAGGGAATATGGGGATATGTGTATAAAAACAGTTGATTGAACCTGGTGTACCCCCCAAAAAAAATAAAATAAAATAATAATAAAAAAAAAAAAAAAAAAAAAAAAAAAAAAACAGATGATTGAACCTGGTGTACCCCCCCCCAAAAAAAAAAAAAAACTGCCTCCTAAACTACTCTTAAGCACTGTATCTCTCCAAAATATCAATGCATCTTATTATTTATAAACTATTATACCTACCCCAAAGTGAACATCAATTAGAACTGTCTCCTTCTAATTGTGTTAAGATGTGCCAAATGTTGATTTAGGAGTACTAACCTTGTTCCCAAAACATAGACGTGAAAAAGAACTAATAATTATTAATAACAACCATTTCAATTTTAAAAGTACCTGTCAATCATCCATCTAAAACAGGAAAGAAAAGTAAATTTTTATTTTGTATGACAAGGTTGAAAATCATCCTATTATTCCTTAATTCTTCATGTAATATGCATTTTAGTTTCCTTGAGAGTGAAATGAAAACCAGACACAACTTATCACAAATATGTAACTGCCCTCAGGAGGCAGATGATACAGAAAGATCCACTTTGAATTAGGCAGTACATGCTTCATACGCACTGAGAGGTTAATATTTGATTTCTCATGTATCTACCACCCAACCCCTGCCATAACACACACTGTACAAGCAGACACAGCATGAACTCAGTATCACACTATGTCCTCCCTATTTATCCAGTCAGTTCCCCACACTTGCATTCCTCTCTGCAAAATAAAACACTCTGCAAGGAATTGAGGCTCATTGGGTGCTGGAGAGGGTGCGGAGAAAAGGGAACCCTCCTGCACTGTTGATGGGAAGGTAAATTGGTATAGTCACTATGGAGAACAGTATGGAGCTTCCTTAAAAAACTAAAAATAGAACTCCTATATGACCCAGCAATCCCACTACCGGGCATATACTCTGAGAAAACCATAATCCAAAAAAAAAAACATGTACCACAATGTTCATTGCAGCACTATTTACAATAGTCAGGACATGGAAGCAACCTAAATGCCCATCAACAGTGAATGGATAAAGAAAACATGACACATATATAAAGTGGAATATTACTCAGCTATAAAAAGGAATGAAATAGAGTTATTTGTAGTGAGATGGATGGGCCTAGAGTCTGTCGTACAGAGCAAAGTAAGCCAGAAAGAGAAAAACAAATACCGTATGCTAACTCACATATGGAATCTAAAAAATTGGTACTGATGAACCCAGTGACAGGGAAAGAATAAAAATGCAGATGTAGAGAACGGACTTGAGGACACCAGGGGGTGGGCAGGCAAAGGGAAAGCTGGGATGGAAGTGAGAGAGTCACACTGACACATACACATTACCAAATGTAAAATAGCTAGTGGGAAGCTGCTGCATAACACAGGGAGATTAACTTGGTGACTTAGAGGGCTGGGATAGGGAAGGTGGGAAGGAGTCACGGAAGGGAGCAGATATGGGAATATATGTATAAATACAGCTGATTCACTTTGTTGTACAGCAGAAACTGGCACAACCGTGTAAAGCAATTATATTCCAATAAAGAGTTTAAAAAAAACAAAACAAAAACAGCTATGTAAATGAATGGGAATGCCGTGTTCCAATAAAACTTTATTTATGGAAAAAAAAACTCAGTGGGATTAAAAGTTCAAACTGTAAAAAAAGAAAAGGCTAAACAATACTAACAAAGCTTTAAACATTAAATGGAATGAAAGATAAGTGGGTAGAAAAGGAGAAAAGAAAATTGACAAATATGCAGTACCTACTATATACCAGGCACTGTACTAGATATCTTCATATAAATGATTTCATTTAATAGTAGGATGTTAACATTGCTCACATAACAGAAAAACATAATTTTACATCCCAATTTTGATAAAATTAGTCCTGAGAGGGAAAGTAACATGTAAGGAGAGTAACCTTACTTGTTCTTCCCTTATTTGCACCATTTTAATGGGATTTTTCTATTAATCTTTGACAAGCCATGAAATTTTATATTTTCACCATGACCAACCCATGAAATTTACCAACTTTGCCCATGATTCATACCAGGTCATAGTTATAATGTCTGCTATGCATTTTAGCTAAATAAGCATTGAAACTTCTCCCTTTGGACAGAATGAAAAATTTGCCTATAATTAAAGCAGGAATTGTTAACTACAAGCAGTTAAAGTTTACAGCATTGTTTGACAGTTGCAAAGATAAGCCAGTAAAAAGCCTGAGATGCTGTGTCTACCTGTACTTCCCACACATTTGAACAATAGTGTGATATCTCTTAGCATCATAAAATCAATCTCAGATTAGGTAATGAAATATGCACCAGCCTTTTCCCAGAACCTTTGACAAATCACACACAATCCTAAATCTTCATAAATCACGATTAAAGACAAGTATATCATCACCAACGCATATATCTTCCCAAGCCTGACCCAGAGACTAATGAGAAAAGGCCTAGACTATCTCATCTGATTAATTAATTCAAAATGTCTGCTGTTATTCAAATGTGAGGCTGGTATTATTTGAATAACACTTGACAGCAGTGCCTGAAGATATCATTTCTGATTTGTGAAGCCGCTGCTGCATAACTGATGATAGTTTATGAAAATGTTCCAATGAAACTGCTTTTCTTGGCAAGACTGTAAAGATTTGCCAAAGAGGTGGTTCTTTTTTTTGTCAGTAGTTGATGTTGCTAATGTTGTCAAATATTTCCAAAATACATAGTCTCTGGAGTCTTTTTTTCTTAAATATTGCCACAACAGCAGCTTTTCCACCTTCCAAGTTTGATTTGCCTGAACACAAAAATGCTTCACAGAAGCTCTCTCTCCTTTTTAAGGATCTAAACAGCACCTTCCCAGGATTTACCAAGTCTCTCCAACATGCTTCTCTCTCTTTTTAACAAAAAGGGTTTTAACACTGAACTGGAACAAGTGTGAGCACCTGCATTTGGGAGAGATTTTTTTCCTTACTGAATAGTATTCCGTCTTTATAGAATGTTAGAAGGAAGACCAGAAAATACCTTAAGGTAATATAATGTTTTTTTCATTGAAAATAAAAAAATGAATACTTTTAAAAGCCTAAACACTGTTTTGTCCTTCAAAAATAGTACAGCTCTCTGGTCAAAATATAATTTATGGAGTTAAGAGAACCTCGAAATCAACATTATTTATGTTTGGATACACTTTTTATTTTGGAGATCTTTCAACAGTTCATACTACACATGGCAATATCTGGGCATACCATTGGCAGATTCTCCAATTTACAGGCCTAGGGTTATTTCTGAACTCAAATTCTCCTTCTCGGCTATTCTAGCAAAGAGCATAAAGACACCTCAGAGATATGTTAAATACCTTGCAATGTGCACTTCCCTACTTTTCAAATTTCCTCTTCCCTGACACTTAAAATCTACTTGCTCCTAGAAGCCTTCTCCATGAACAAGTCCCCTCCATTTCCTCTTCTATACATTTCATCTTTCAGTACTGTGAAGACAACATAATGCTTAACCTACGTGATGGCAATAAACACAAATTATACCAATTTGATTAAACAGGCCAATTCTGCTTTTAAAAACACATTTAGGGAGGGAATATGGGGATGTGTGTATAAAAACAGTTGATTGAACCTGGTGTACCCCCAAAAAAATAAAATAAAATAATAAAAAAAAAAAAACACATTTAGTTAAATATTAAAGCTGAACGAGACCTCAGAAATCACTAGTCCAACTCTCATATTTTGTAAATAATCACTCTGTGCCTTGCTCAGGAATCCCAGGAAGCTTAGGCTAGATCTGTGTGGAAAACTGTGACTCAACCAACATACATCTATTTGGCCTGTCCTTTTTACTTCTATGTGTGCAGTCAAGATTGAAGATGCGGCCCACTTTCTAAGGCCAAAAACTGTCTTACCTTTGAAAATATTCAACAGAACATCATACTTGTATAGGCACTTAATAAATACTCCCAGAAGACCATGATAAGGACTTAGGGATGTATTTATTCTGCTGCCTTCAGGAGTAGCAAACAAAATACCCCTTTCTTTTCAGATAATCTTTCCATACAGATATTTTAGGTGAAGATAAAATAATGGACTTCACAAATTCAAAATTATTTTTACAATACTAAGAGATTACTGTCCTTTTTCACTGTGTTGACATTTGCTCTGATGCAAGTCAGTGGAACCAAACTGTACTAGCAGTCATTGTATTCTTGACCACCAGGCACTGCAGTTTAAAAAAAAAGTCAGTTGAAGTCAGAATGTCCTTGATGAAACAGTAAAAATTATTAATTTAATTATACTTTGAGTACATATCTTTTTAATATTCTGTGTGATAAAATAGAAATTATACACAAAGCACTTCTGCTGCATACTAAGTATGAAGAAAAGCACTTGTACAACTGAGTTGTAAGCTGAACCAGCAGCTTAACCAAAAAAAAAAAAAGATGGACAAACTATGGTTATTTCAACATAGATATCTGGCAGATACTTTTTGGAAAATGACCTAAGTAAACCTGTTACCTCAAGGAAAACAACTACAGTTTTGGTGCCAACGATAAAATTCGAGCTTTGGTGAAAAAAATTAGAATTTTGAAACATTTGTGTCACCACTGTGAGTGTGACAGCTTCTGAGTACTTAAAAACTTCTCTGATGAGTTTGGTGGTAATATTAACAGATGTAATTTTTGGATCTTGTGTAGTGAAATGTGTTAACATTTAAGTGGAAGATACCTGTAACTCAGTGAACCACTATTTTCCAAATGACCAAGATACAATGTTGCAAAATCATGCATGAGTAGAAGAACCATTCAAAGCACAAACTAGACCAAAAGATTTTAGTGAAACAGAGTAGAAAAGTTTATTAATATGTTTTCACACTTGAACTAACCTTTAAGAAACTACCACTGTCAAGTTTTGGTGTAGTACCAAAAAGAACACCCACAATGATCTGAATAGGCTATTAAAATACTCCTCCCTTTTCCAGTTAAATGTGGGAGGTCAGATACTTCTTCATATACATCAACCATATGACAACAGACTGAATCAAAAGCAGATATGAAAATCCAATCACGTTCTATTAAGCCTGACATTAAAGAGATTTACAAAAATGTAAAATAATACCATTCTTCTTACCATTTTGTTTTGTTTTGGAAAATGCTATTTAGAATAATATGGAAAGAGTTGATAACTATAAAAATGCTTTTTAACCATATGATATCACTTATATGTGGAATCTAAAATATGACACAAATGAACTTATTTGCACAGCAGAAACATACTGAACAGACATAGAAAACAAACTTATGGTTACCAAAGGAGAAAGCGGGTGGGAGAGGGATAAAACAGAAGTTTGGGATTAGCAGATACAAATTACTACACATAAAATAAACAACAAGGTCCTACTGTATAGCACAGGGAACTATATTCAATATCCTGTAATAAACCATAATGGAAAAGAATATGAAAAAGAATATGTATATATATGTATGACTGAATCACTTTGCTGTACACAAGAAATTAACACAACACTGTAAATCAAATATACCTCAATAAAATTTTTAAATGCTATTTATGTTAACATGTAACAAGTTTATGATTTGTATATTAATTTAATATTTTTTAAATTTATTTCAATTTCTAACACAATATATATTGATAGACATTAAACCCACACAAACAAAAATTCTGTTAAGAGTATAAGGAGATCCTGAGATCAAAAAGTTTGAGAATCATTGACTTTCTTCAAAAGTCGTCATATAGGAAAGTTTAACACATTAAATGCAGTTTCCTACTCAAGATCACCTACTTAATTTATTTATTACAAGAACTGTATGTATTTTAGAGAAATTCCAGTATGTGGCAAGACTTGAATCCCTATAAAGCACCAGGGAGCAAAAAGAGCTGCCAATAAGACAAATTCCCTGCCCTACAAGGAACCTATCCTACCTAGATTGTAAACCAATACAAGTCAACATATACTAATTGCCAAGTAAGTCCTTCAACAACTCATGTCAGATTTCCTCCTTCCCTTTTTTCTTCCCTGTCCTTTTTTTCTAGGTCTACCAGCATCTGTATCTCACTGCTAGCTGGCTCTTCCCTTTCATGCAATTATTTTATTCCATTCTGCTGATTCTTTCCCTTGAATACAGCCAAACACTCAATAGACTCAGAAATCACTGATACTCTGAGTAGTTTGTAGAACCACTGGTAAGAAAGTAAAGCCATTAGGCTTCCAAGAAGAAAGTGGTCTGCAGTTACAAATTAGGACAAAATATGGTTTAAAAAAAATCTACCTTTACAAAAGTGGTTCTTAAACTTAAGTCCATTCTCCATGAAGGGTCCATGAACAATTTTTAAGGTGTGTATAAACTCCCTGGAATTGTATTCAAACTTCTATGAGTACATGCATTTTTCTAGGAAGTGGGCAGTGGATCCACTGCTTTCACCATATTCACAAAGGAAGCTATAACCAAAGAAGATTAAAAACTCCCTGCACTATAGCTTTCTGGAATACCACAAGTGCAGATACTTGTGAGAGGCAGTTATGAACAGACTTATTAACTGTTAGACGGAAGAAGCTACAGATATTTGAATCATATGACTTTTAAAAAATAAGGACAAAATAGGAATAAAATTTTCATCAATCAAATAGTCATAAGTTTTCCATGTCTTAATGATTTTCATGAAACAAAATATTTGGCGATTAGTTTATTACTAACAAATGAGATTTAGACATATACCTTAGCTACAGAGCTGCTATCTAACTTACCACTTAGATAGAGCTCACCAAATTCACTAGTCACTTGAAATGGTCTTTTGGGAGAAATGAGAAAATCCGTGACAAAATTACTTCCAACAGCCTTTCATCACAAATATTCAGGGTTTTGTTTTTTAACTGTTTCAAGTTGCTCTAAGGGTGACAGTCAACAGAGCAAATGAATACCAAATATGATTTTCCAGGTTTTTCCACCTGATGAGCGGCAATAGATCAGTGGCTGGTTCAAAATGGGAAGTATATAGCTCAACAATGACTAATGCAGATAAGTTATGGGATTAAAACTAAGTCCAAAAGGACAAAAAAAACAATCGCAATTAAGTCAATGATACCTTACTATATTCTGCGTTCCCCCATCATGCTAAATTTAAAACTAGCACTCCATTTCAATAACTCATATTCATAGCACTTTTTTAATTTAACTAATCTTAAATTAATCTTTGTACTAGTCAAATACATGTGACCAATCTGTCACCTTTGAAGATAATTATTTAATTTATCATTAACTTAAACAGGGATTTCTGTACCTTATAGATAGAAAACTCAGTTATGAAAGTGTACAGTCTAAAATGAATATAAATCAATCATTATGACAGAAGAACTTATTTGAGAGTCAAAATGAACAAAATATTCTGTGTCAGCAAAATGTCTCTTGTCAAAATCTACTCTTTAAAATTTGACTATAATGTACTAAAACAAGTGTCCTTCCCATCTCTGTAGAGGAACTGGTCTTAAATCATCCTAATTCAAAACTACTATTTGGAAACACACAAATATATCCTGGCCATGAATTAGATTATGTATTATCCTAACTAGCTTTAAAGTAAAAACTTGAAAGGTGAATATTCAACTCCAAGCATGTTAACAAGAGTTTCACCACAGATTTTTCTCTGTTTAGCATAAACATTATTATTAATGACAGTAATAGGAGAAGTAAAACATATAAATTATTTTACATATAATTTGCATATAAATTACTTAAAATCCAGGTAAGCAGCTATGGCAGTTTTCTTATATTGTATATAGCTGTTACAGTTAAGATAAATTTCTATATAAGGGAGCAGAAGAATGCAATATCACATTTACTATATTCAGCAGATATACAACAAATAATGTGTGAACAAGGCATATACTTATTTAATTAAAAATAAGTTATTGAGCATGTTCTGTGTGAAAAGAGAAAAAAAAAAAAAAAGACAGACAGATCTGCCCTGTAGGAACTTACTGTCTCTCTAGGACTTAGAGAATGGAAACTAAAAGAAAAATACAGTCCTTCCAATCCTAAATTAATCTTTGTAGCATACTGCTATCAGTACTAACTTAGCCCAATGCTATCCAGTGATGAAATTTAAAGATCCTGAAAACATTAAGATTTTTGAACTATAATAAGAATAAGCCCTTCTCAGTGAAGATAAGTAAAATCTCCCCTTATCTTACCCATTAGGTCATAATTTAATACTGCTTCCCCACATCTTACAACCCAGATAGGTCATTCTCTTTTTGTCATAGCTTGTTACTTCAATAATCACCTCTAGATTTATGATTCTGCACAACCCACATGTACTACCTGGAAGTTTAAAAGTGAATAAACAAACATACAAAAAAGTAGGGATAATTGGGAATGGCAGCACCTGTCCCAAGTTTTAAGACTAAACATATTTTCCAGTTGTCTATTTCTAAGAATGTGCCTGCAAAAGATTTATAATAATACACTAACAATAAAAATTCTTAAATGCAAGAAAAAATCTGCTATTATTTGTACCTATTACCCTTCAATTTGTCTCCTGCCTTTAAATAATGTGTGATCCCAGTTTATCAGTGACCATACTATACTATCAAATATCAGGGAGGGTGTGGTATTTTAAATTTTATATGAACTAATTTCTTTAAAATACAAACAACTTTAAATGATACCATTTATGAGAACCTATGATCAGGTTCAATGTCTATAAATGTTTCTCCAGCCTCCATAAAAAAAGGTAATTACAGGATTATCAATCTAGAAATAAGGCTGTTTTGTTTTACTTTATTGATTGGATTTTTAGATAGTTAAAACTCTGTGGCCTTCAAAGTAGCTGTCAAGGATCCCATATCTAGGAAACTAGGCAGGGGTAATAGAATATCTAGAACTACCAGTGCAAAGAGAGAAAGTGACTTTTCCAAATTTCTTTTTGAATTATAATTATATCTTAATGTATAGAGTTCTAAAAACAAAATATGAAAACAGACCTAAGTCTACTGTAACTGTCCCTGAAAAACAAACCTTTGCAAATAATCAGCAAAGGCAGCTCAAAGCAATGATCTAAAACTCTAATATCCTAAGGTTCCAAGAATCATTTCAGATCTTAAAATAAAAGCTTTACCTATGAAAAATGTACACTGTATTTCTAACTAAAAACTGAAACTTTCTGCAAAACAATATTTTTCTTATAGCATGTAGTTTCCCCCAAAAGGCGATAAACTCTATTCTTGCTTTGTGCCTTAAGACATAATCTGCTTTTATCCTTTAGCAAAATATGAACCAGCTACTAGGCTGACAATGCCAAGAACCATGACAAAATGGATTATTAATGAGAAACTGAACTCCAGAACTCTATTAATTTATGTCTTCCTGTCGGATCCAAAAGATATATCAGCCTTCTCACTCAAAAGAAAAAAATGCCAACACTGTACTTTGTTTTAAAGTTCTCCACAGATGAAGAATTCATTATCCAAAGTACAGTTGTGTTATTTCAGGCTTTCTTGTAGAATAAAGAATCTTTATCAAATGGCTAAGAAAGCTGCTGACAAGTGCAAGTACCTTGCAAAATATATTTACGTCAAACATTCACTGAGAAAAACCGGAGGAGGGGCAGAAAAAAGGTGAAAGCCCCGGCAACATTCCTGTCCCCATCCTGTCCTAGCAGTCTTTAGAAAACCAAGCCCTTTTGATTCCAGTTACAAAATGGTAAGCAGCATTAATACAACTGCATGTTTGTGGGCTTTTTTAATTCCTAATTACACTAATTATTCTGACATGAAGGGAAATGATCTAACAAGTGAAGAGAAGAATGTGTGATTTCTTTATGCATAAACAACAATGTTTAAGTGCCATAAAATATCCTTTTAAGCTTTCATTAAAAAAATCTAATCTATGCTTATCATAATATTTATGAAATAAAAAAAACAGAGAGGAAAAATTGCTATAATGTACTCTGTGTGACCTCTGCTTTCTACAGAGAATGAAAACAGCCTTTTGCTTTTCAATCCCCATCAAAGTGGAGTAAAAGGAGGGACAGCGTTCCCGTGCTCACTGCCATTAATCATTGCTTTCTTCAAGCAAGTGCGTATTAATTTCTGTCATCCCAAACATCATCGAGTATTGTTACAGCACCGTTCACTCCTCATTCACCACCAGTTGTTACCAGTTTCCCTACACTGAGCAGAGACAGGGTGAATCGTGTGGATTTCAGTGTTAGAGGCCTTTATCCCTGGGGTGCTGACACCAATTAAGCCATTTCAAGAAGAAATGAGAACAGGCCCAACCCTTCCATGTAACAAGAGCTTGCACCTAGCTTTGGCAGGTTGCCATTTTCTCTGGCTTCACACTATAGAAATACTCTTCTCCACATCCTTCTGAATGATTCAGGCGGTTTACATGTAATGGGTAACAATATCTTTTTGTTCATTTCTTCAGGCTCAAATTTAGCGCCCAACATAACCTAACACAAAAAACTTGGATAATCTAGATGGTAAGCTGGAAAGATGAATGCTGTTATCTACAGTATCATTAAATTCAGGTTAGGAAATAAAAGCATCTATTTCCTTTAATCCTGTGACAAATTTATTTACGGCATTTGAAACAAAAATTAAAGACAGTGTGGAAGCTACTATTGCTTTTCTCAAACAGGGTTAATTGAAGATAAAACATTTTATTCCATTAGTTCATTAACACTGCATTTGCTGAGAGAATTCACATACACAGGAATATAAACCAGATACTTCTAGTATTAATGGCAAAGTTTGTGTCCAGTTTAAAGAAGCTCATTATCAACACTGTACTGATATTTTCTTTCTTTCCGAGTCTCCGGTCAGGCACTAAAGGCCATGTTGTGTAGAAGGTTACCTCCAAGTCCAAAAAAAAAAAAAAATCTGCTCAAGTGAGTTTAATTAAAATCATTTTTGCATCACTAAATATAGCGATCCATCAAACTCTTTCACAGTATTGTTGATTTTTTTGACCACTTTAGATCTAATCATTCTCCTTGTTTTAGACATTTACATCTGCTTTTAAGTTTTTATGGTTGCCTGTTGGCAGGCAGCAAAGTGGAGCTGTCGATGCTACTGCAGAATAATGCAAGGTTTGTTATGAATTAAATATTAGAAACCTTAACACAGCGGCCAATAAGAATTATTTGCCTTATTAAAGCAGCAGAAGACGCTGATTAAATTTTCATTGCATTGCAGTCTTTTTCCCATTTCTGCTTTCAATTCATCATTCTAATGTATGAAAGGCTTGCGGAATAATGGCAGGGGGACTTAATTTCTAGAATGCAAATATAGCAAAGAAAATACCATAAATACCCGCCCAGAAAACATTAAACAGTCAGTTCTAATTAAGTGAATACTAAGTAAATATTCTCTCAAAGGGAAAAAAATAACTCAAAAGTCAAGAATTCAAGAAGGAAAGCACAATTACCTGTATTACAAATATATACAGAAAGACATTGTGAGTGAACTGTATTTTTTTGGAAACTGCACTTCTTACAATCAGTTAACTCCTTTGCAGGCCTTAGAGCACTCTAAAAAAAGGGAATAGTTACGGTTGTACTCAGCTTTGCATAGTTTCTGAAAATTTAATAATTTTTACAAGAAAAAATGACAACAAGGGTAATAAAACAATGTGTGTAAAGTAGCGCTCAGCAAGAATGGCAACTAACATTTCTGAATTCCTACATTATGTTTTAAATTTACAACATTTACTGTTGCAAATATATTTAGGGAATAAAATGCCTCTGCAAAAATACTGTAATTGTATGTCCTATACTGAAGGTTGTTCACGTTTCTGCCTTAATGTGAGGAAGAAAATGAACTTCAAGTATCCATTTCCCCTAGAGAAAATCTCTTCCTTGAAACTCTGCAACTAATGAAATGGGGATCTATAAATAGCAGCATCATTACCATGAGAGCCTCTGCTCCGTACCAGTCTCTGCAGCTGACCCTCTTTATACTAATAACTACCAGACTTCAGTCTCATTCCTCTATAGGGTGATCAATATTGGGACAGTTAAAAATGTGATGGAAATTTAACCCACAGAAATGGTATTTACTTATCAAATTTCCTAAAAACATGCAGTGCTGCCTATACTTATTACCTTTCCACCCAGACTTTACTCAAAAGGTGGTTTCTGGTTATTGTTTTGGCTTTTGAATTTTTTTTCTTAACTGCGATGAGTGTGGCTCTGTACCTTTTTCTCTAACATTATAGAGACGTGCATCATGACAAGACAAAGCCATAATACACCTGAAATGCTCCCTGCTGAATCTCTCTCAATGAACCTCATTAAAATGGTTACTCCATTCCAAATATTATCCACTGAAGCATTACTGTAGTAAACTCTTGCTTGAATTGTTGAATACAGTGATGGATAAAAATCAGTGAGCATTTAATCAGTAAATGTAGTGATTTGGAACGATGTTTTACTCTTACTCAAAATACAATATTTTCAAATTCGATAGATCACTCTAAAAAGTTAACCAATATGTAATATCTCCACTGGCTGTAAATTAGACCATAATAAAGAATGTAGCTCAAGGTTCTAGATTAAAAAAAGAAACTACTTATTAGACCTCTATAGAATACACTATTGCTATGTATAATTTATTGGCACTGAGATATTTATGTTGCACTTCATTAATGGTAAATATTCAGTTACATTTGCATCTCCCACATATAAAGAGCTCAATTGTTCACTAATTTCATATCTCTTAAAATAAATATGATAAAACGTTCCAGTGGGTGGATGAGTTTAAAGCCTTTTATTCTCAGTGACAAAATTATTGATGACAACATATCATAAATGGCACTTCCTCCATACACACATGTCACAAGAAAATGTAAAATATTGGTACAGCTGCACATGTAGAACATTTACTTTTTAAATGAAAATATAACATTTCAACATTAAACACAATGTGGCTTAATCAAGAGAATATATGTGAATTCAAAGGTGACATCAAATTTCACACATGCTTAACTTCAAATTCAGTGTACTTGTAGGTTCTATATGCACAGAAAAATGTAATTAGCCTAATTTAAACACAAAAGGCTGGTTCATTTTGGCACAATCGGATACACATGTGCCACCGAGCTACTCACTAATGTTTATGTTTACCAAGTTATTGTTACCGTCCAATTAAAACTATGAAATAGACCACAGAAATTTAAACACAATCAATTTGAAAAAAATGTTTTTAAAAATATACTGCAGACAGCAAAATTCAATTAGAGCTATACAAGATGCTATTATTCTATAAATTTCACAAAGTGAACTTGTCCATGCTTGCAACCCTTCTATTGAATCATTTGCCTCTCCGACACCTAAAAAACTAGGACTGAAATACAGATAACAGTATTTACCAGCAATGAACACGTGAAGCACAAAAGGAACCCATGTGTAAGAGTCAAATCACTTAAAAGCAAATAATCCCATTGGAAGCCTCAGAGAACTGAAATTTACAATTTAATAAAAACAGGAAATCTGTATCTGCTTTTTTTTTTTAAGTGAAAAATACTGAGATGGACTTTAAAATAGAAAGTAAACTTCGAGGGTCCTGAAATTCAGGCACAGAATAATTTCTTTTGTGTTGCCATCTCATTTCAATGATCCCAATGCAGAACAAACTGCGTGAAATAAACAGTTCGGATAGGTTGAAATGGGAGAGTTGTAGAGTTAAATAAAGCAGATTTGTAAATGGCAGGATACTTGCAGCAACTACGTGGTTCTTGCTCTGAGGCAACTGATGGAGCAGAGCTGCTCAGCGGCACTTGACAACAGCAGTGCTCCCACAATTGTAACCCTCAAATCCAATCAATCGTTGCTCTTTGCATTTCAAGCAGCTCCTGGCTGCCACTGCCTGAAGATAACTATTTTACCACCTCTGTCATGCCTAATTAACAAGTCAGATGTACAATTTAGAAATTTTGCAATTAACCTGCTAAAATATTGCTGGAGGATGCTAATTGTTATGCCAGTTGCCATAAAAGCTCATTTGCATAACTTATGTGTGAAAAACAATTATGAGCCGCGTTCACAGACGCGGTCCACAAACTGCTCCTAGCTACGGATGAGAGGGCCACAAAAACACTTAATTCATTGCCCACAAAATTATGTTCCCCCTTTTCTTAAACAGCATCTGTTTTGTGAAGCTATATTCATAGAAAATCCCCAAATCAACAATTAGAAGCATATGTAAATGTGCGATTACAGTTCTTTTTCTTTCATTGACAACTTCTCCTTTTTTGCTTGCATGAGGAGTAGAGGATGATATGATAAATGCCTCACTGTTCCAATTCCCTTGCACAACAAATAGGAAGTACATTTGGCAGTGCCAGTGAAACTGCCAGCCCACCAGCCAGGAGGAAGCCATTCTCCTCTGCTCTATCTAGTCACTGCAGCACCATCACTAGAGGCCACTTTAACAACAGAGAAGCTAAAGTCAATTGTTTCTTCAGTGAATAGGCTTCTGTTCTCCAGCATATATTTACTGAGGCATTTAGGGCAGATTTTTGCCATTAAACTGAAGTCTGTAAAACATGGTTGTCTACAAATATTTACACTAGTGCTGACCACAGCTCTGCTGCCACTCAGTGTCACTTTGGACCTGATCACATTTTTTTACGCTCAGGTTTTGCCATCCTCCTTGAATCATCAATTTCCACTACTTCCTTGGCCCAAGCTGAGAGATTCTGCCGCCACCTCTGGAGCAAGGAGAGCCTCGGCTGCCACTCGCTACAGGGCTGTGGGCAAATTACTTAACCTCTGAGTGTCAGTTTCCCTCATCCACAAACTGTGAATTAAAACACCTACTTTGGAGGTTGCTGCAACTTTAAGAAATGTCATCTGCATTATATGAATTTTTTCTCAAAAAGAGTATACTACTTTTTATACCTCCAAGTGTGAATGTTTAATTTTTTTTAATGCATTAAAAGCACCTAGCACAATGCCTGGCACACAGATGGTACTGTGTGAATGGCAGTAGTTTTTATTGCTATCTTTATTAAATGAAAGAAATCTTCTGAAAGGGAGAGCCTTGTCTTTCCAGTCTATTGCATTAAAACTCAGCAAATTATAACTGCTTAAGGAGGAATAGGTTGAGAATTTCTATGGCTTAGCCATAAATTCTAACATTCAAAATTGAAAGGGAAAACTTTATGAGAACAACTTATCCTTTTCCTTACATTACAGTGGTTGACAGCTACCTTTTTTTAATTGGAAAAATGTTCATATTTCTAAAAGAATTCACTCACAGTATAGCAATCAATTAAGTACAAACTTCAAACTCCCAATTTTCAAGTTAAAACAAAGCATACATATTGATTACACTTTTGGTCCTGAAAACAATATTAGATATCAAGCCAATATTTTGTAAATTAGAAATTTTAAAGTGACATCATAATCATGGTAATTAAAAAGTCATAATGATAATCAGTCAAAAAAAGAATTAATTGGTTTAATATGTTAGAAAGTATAACATTATTAGACTGATTATACTGAAAGGAAGAGATATTTCCTTTATTAAACACAAAAATGTCATAAATTCAGGTAAAACAAATTAGTTCATATAACACAGAGACGGAATAGAATTTATGTTTATAGAGTCTATCATTTCATTTCCAGACATTCCGTTTCTGTACTTGGTTAGAGTCAAAAGGTCAGGAACCAAGAAGTCAGTTAAGTTCCTAGGGATATCCTATCTCATCACTGCTTTAACAAGTTGTGAGCAGGAGGAAATTCAGACAAGCGAAGCACCCATACCCCATACACAGTTAAAAGAATTTCCTTCATTTTTTTCCTCTACTGATTCCAACGAAGAAATATGACGAGAAAAACTGGAGGGTTCTCACTTATTTGAATAACAAGTGAAAATCTAAAAATATCTTCACTGTATGTTATTACCAACTGTATCACTGGGTTTTATAGTGACAGCCCTGTGCTATAATTTCTGAGAAAACCTCTACATAAAGCTCCATAAACCCAACCATTCCTGTAATGTATCGCCTTATCTAGCACACAATCATTTCAAACACAACTTTTCATGTTAGTATAATTTGTTCAAAAATGGTAATAAATACATCCATGTAGCCAGAGAAATCATTCCACAATCTATTGTAACTTGTTCTTACCAGTACTGACAGTTAATCCTCGACCCAAGATCCAATGTAGAATATTCCAATATTACTTGGTTTAATTAAAGATATTCATTATACACATACCTTTTAATGGACCGACACTACCAATCAACATTATAAATAATCTGGGCCAACTGCAGAGTAATATCTGTGAACAATTATCACAAAACTAAAACATGGATGGCTGTCAGTCGGTGGCAGAGTTCTTGCTTTCATAATAAATATAAAATCAATTTCCTGTTCTAGTTCCTATTCCAAGTTGAAAATGATATATCTGACTATGAATTCCAACTACCTGCATCCTTAGGGTTTTTTTTTTTTTTTTTAAAAACAGAAGAGAAAAGAAAGAAACTTACGAGACCACCTAAGTCAATTCTTCCTCATTTAAGGGCACTTGGATAGTAAAGGTTTCTACATAATGTGCACATATGAGCCTGCCATTTCACATATATATACATTTTTTAATGCTGTGATTTTCCCATCGAAAGCTACTCAAGTATTTCAAAAGCCCCCCCAAAATTCCACTATAAACTCCAATTTACAAAGGCTTAATACTTCTGAAAGCCAGTAGAAACCTTTTGTTTAAAAAATAATAATAGGCAATTTCAAAAGCTTTTTGTTTCCATTTCAATCAAAAATATCTTCATATGTTTTAAATGAAATTTTGCAAGTAATCTGAGACTAATGAGGATTCACTGATTTAACTAGTTCAGGGAGTCTGAGAAGGGAATGAGAATTTAAAGTAACCAAGTATTTCATTTAGAAGAGCAGCGCATGTGTAGGTACACTAAGTCCTCTTCACCAAGAAATGCAATCAGGACTCTTGTCTCAGGAGAGACTCTCATCCCCCTCTCTGTGTGCACATTCCTGACTCCCATTAACATTAACAAGCACCACACATGCACACGGAGGAGATGCCAGCCTCGGTAGTGTGTATGCATGGCAGCTGTGGTGACTAAATAATCCATATGGCTCTGAAGAGAAGTTATGGTTTGTTGGGTCTAGAGTCACCGCTACAGTGGTGGAATTCAGATACTAGAAGCAAGCCTCAATCTGAATGCTTGATCCAAACCCTCTCCTGTCTAACCACACCTCAGACTGTAGTTAAGCTTGGGTTTGGAAATTCTATCCTTAGCATGGTTTATACAGGTAGAAGTTCCATGTTTGGGGAAATCTTAATTTTTTCACAGGCCAAGAGTTCTGTCCTCCTCCCTGTCCACCACTCCTATCCCAGCATTCACTCATGCATTTTCCCACAAAATATAGGAAATCATATAGTAGTTTTAGAGAGAGAAAATCAAAGGCCAGGCTTAAACTGCAAAGCAAAATCAGAATCAAGTATGAAACTCCATATTCAACATGAACATCAAATAATACAGTAATCTTAACACAACAGATATATGCTGAAATTGTAAATTCCACAGGTTGTGTAAAGGGCAGAATTTAACCACTAATTCCTCCCAGCAATCAAAATTAGGTGCTTAAGTCAGAGCCTTAATGCTCATTTAATACAGTTTCCTGAAGCCCGATTCAACTTCTTCATCCTTTCCTAATGAAGAAAATATTCTTGTGAAGTTCAGTTTAGTGAAGACATCGGTGTACAAGCGCATACACACACACGTTTACACTTCTGAAAAGAAGTGATAACAGTTCACTAGCCTTACTGCCGAAATTGGGATTTAGGAAAAAAAGACTAGATGACACAAAATTCTTAGGATACTTTCATATACAGAGAACTCAATGAAAACTTCATAATTGTTACCTCCAATTAGGTCAATTAATATTCAGAAAAATTCTGTAACATTACATTTAAATAATCATAGGAGGGGGAATCCACCAATGTTCTAGAAGCGTCTCTAGACCTTTCAATCAATTTTATTTATATGTAAAACCAAGAGAAACTTAAAAAAAAAAAAAAAAACAAAGCTCCTCCTGATGCTAAAGCTCTCAATTTACTGACAGGCAAATGGCTTCATGCTGCCACTTAATCTCATTTCTTGCATAATGCCCTCTAATTAGCATATCAAAGTGAATTAATACTTCTAGGGCATTAGCAATGGGGAAATCTGCTCCAGGCTCACAATAGCAGTTAAAAGAGAGCCAAGAAATCCTCAAAAACACCACAAACCACTTTGCATTGCAAAACTGTTCAATTTATTTATCCTCTCTCTCTAAACACTTTTACCGCACACTGTTTTACTACTGTTCACCAAACAAAATGATAATTGCCAAAGTTACCAGCATCTGTAATGCCTGTTTAGAATCTTAATTTAGATTATGTTGCAGATAATTTCTATATGCAACCATTTGTTCCATTATAAATGTTAATATAGAGACAGTGGAAATGTTGACATTCTCAATTAGTTAATTTGAATTTGAAATAAAATTTTATGGGATTTTAAAATTTATGAATTTTTTAATGTAAAAAGCCACCTGCTGGACTCTGATGCCTAAGAAATATGCTTTGAAAACTGATGTATCACATAAAACAAAACAAACAAACAAAAAATCATTTTGCCATAACATATGTTGAGTCTCCCAAATAATGGTTTAAACATTGTGAGGAATCATCAGCATTAAAAGGATTACATTGTATACCAAGTTCTCACTAATATGATCACACAAAAAGGGTTATTGTTCAAAACAGCTTAACATTTGCAAAGCACTTAAATTGAAGAAAACAAGTACAAAACTTTTAACAATTATTTTTATCCATAATTACTCTTAACTGTTTTCAGTTCTAATGAGTTACTATCATGTAGATATAGTCAGTCAGAAAAAAAAAATGCTATGCCAATTCAACTTTATATCCTATCACACCAATTTTTTTACACGACATACTCAAATTTAGTACCAAAGCAAACTACCATTACCATAAAAAACTACAAACATCTTATATTTATGGAATATGTCTATTTAAAAAATAATAATAAAGAAGAGATTCTGGTTACTATTCTGCCTACAAAGGGGGTAATTAGAATTCAAGTGTTGAAGATTAATGAAATTTATTTTTAACTATGTTCTGTGTCTAAAGGCATAAAGAGATGGTTTATTTTTTCCAGTGGCTCACTCAAGCATTTCCTACTAATTTATTTGCTAAATGTAAGACTATCACATAGCCATGATAGCAATTTGTGTGTCTGATTAACTTCCATAACTTTGTAAAAAATCTTTTAGCCAGATCTAAAAAACTATGACCAATTCACCCTACACAGTGATATACATTATTTATTCTCTTCATACATAAAGACTCAAATGGCCTACTGAAGTAGAGCAAATGCTTGAAAAGGTCAACATGGGAGGGGGGTGTGCAAGCTTTGTTAGTCAGTTACTACCTAAATCATGCTGATCACACTGATAAATGGCTAAAACACAAGCCTGCTGAGAAAACAAAACTTACTTCTCATAGTGTCAATACTGAAATAATAAATACCTAAAGTTGTTCACGTGTACATAGAGGAAAAATAGTCTAAAAGTTCTTATTTAACTTGATATGTTCAGTGTTGACATGTTAAGTATTTATTCTGAATAGATACCTCAATGGTATGAGTACAAAATAAAGCGATGACTGATTTAGGGTGTGGTTCATGAAAGCCGGTTTTCATTCTTCATAGCCATACTTCACATAACTTCGTCCTATACAATGCCACCATAAACTATCAAAATATACATAATCCAAATAAGATGTTAAATGTCTTGGAAATAGCCATTTACAAAATTTGTAAACAGAAATCTAAAAGTACAAGCAAAATTAATTAAAAGGAAAAGGATCCTAACATGAAAGATATACACAGATATATTTTATGAAAGCCAACGAACCTCAATATGTTCTCTGAGGCAAGGCAAGGCTTCCTTTGTCACTGTATTAAGATACTTCTGATTTGGAATAAAATTATGTAAGTCAGTATAATAAAATAATATAGTAAAGTTCCAAATAAAGCCCAAAACTACACAAATCTATGATAAAATGAAGTCCACTAAAACTGAGGCATGAAAGAATTACTTGCACAGATCAAGTTAGTATTGACAAGAGAGTTCAATATCCTTTTATTGGGAAGGAAAAAAGAAAAGGTGTTGGAAGACAGGTCCATACTTTTAAGATAATACCTGCTTGGTACTTTTCAAAGTTCCAAACCAGAAAAGAGGTAAGGGTTTTTTCCTAAGTTTTCTATGAATATATTACATGTATTACCTTCTAAGGATGGGAGAGAAAGAGTAAGGAAAGTTGGAAAAACATCACTCTTCTATAGCCTCCCTTAAACCTTCCTTTAAAAGCTCCAGTAAGTTAAATGAATCTATAAAAATAGAAAATAAAAAAATTCTTAAATTGCTTTAAGGAAAAATTTGTAATAAAGCAATACAATTTATGATACTTCCAAGATACACTTTGTATTTTTTCCTCTTTAATCATTTAATATTTCCAGTGTAAACAAGCCATAACATCTAAAACTGATATAAAATTTAAAACTTTAAAGGTCCATTAAACTTTGCTTCAAAATAATTTTCAAAGGGTGGGAGTTACTGAGAACACAAGATTGGTCAAGTGTTGCTAACTGCTGCAGGTGGGCAATGAGTTCGTAGGGATTCAAGTTTCTCTTCTCTCTGTATATTTTTACATTTGAAGTTGTCCATAATAAAAAGTTTTTTAAAATTAGAAAATAAGTTCACAAAAACACAAAAATGAATCACGTATGGAACAGTGCATTTGTTTTTAAAACTTTGGAACAAATAACTATATTGGAAGTATTGCAAGAGCAACTTAAAAGAATGTACGTGATATACACAATAACATTTAGACTCACACATGACAATTTTTACCCTTTCTTGTTAAATTTTCTCTTGATGGAATATTTGGGTTTTATACACTGGGAACTGAAGAATTACATGGCACTGTACAAAGAAAAAAATGAACAAATTTTTATATGGAAGCATTAAAAAAAAGAAAAAAAAGAAAACAGACCAGAAAAAGAAGACGCCATGTGTCTCTAAACCTTTAGGTTCTGAATTAAATAGAGAGATGCTGACTGAGAGTACTGCCCTACCCCTCTGAAAGCTAGTGACACTTAGAGCAGTAAAGATAGAAGGTTTAATTATATATATGATATTCTAAATGCATAAAAAAACTCACACACTACCTTCTTGATCCAGTTTTGATATGTAAAATCCTTATGATTCCTTCTAGGGAGGGTTCCTTTAAAAGCAAAGCATTTTTAATAGTAATTTGCTTCTTCTCCTTAAACATAAAAAATACCTCAACCAGCCCAACCAGGCAAGCAGGCCTTTCTCTTCCCCTGCGGACACCTCCTGCAGTAGAGAAGTTCATTAAGTTTTATGATCTTCCCAAGTCAGTCCTGCTTATAAGCCTCACAAAGGCCACAAATCTGGCAAACCATCATGTATGCCATTAGACATTACTAGTAAATGAACGCTATTTAGGGTTTGTGGTGGCAATAAATCAGAGTTTGGTTGGCAGCTATCAACATGGAGTATTCTAACCTATCATTTAGAAAGTAAAAGGTTATATGTTGATTTTTTTTAATACACAATATTTTTTAAGAATATGACAGATTATATACTAAAATGTTGAATTTTCATTTTAAAATATTTTTAAATACATTTTTTCTCAAAAAGAACCATTTCATTCATTCAAAATCTCATAATTAAGGGTTCTGGAAAGAAGACAGATTTATGAGAATGGAATCCTCTCACAAAGTACTTCAACAATCAAGATTAAGGTGGCCAAAAAGATATGAAGAAATGCCCCCAAAGACATATGTAGATGAGGAGACCTTATAGCATCTCGAATATTTAATAAGAGATAGATGGTAAAATATGGCTTAAAAAGAGAGAGGCAATCTTAACATATCAACAATTATCTCACTGGTTGCTTACTTAGTTTAAAATGGACAAATAGCTCATTTTAAAGCCTGTAACTTTCGATTGCTTTCAAAATGCATAAATATCACAGTTCAACAATGACAGATATTTCTGCCCCAAAATAACTGTATGATAAATTTATAAAAGAACACATTTTCAAGAAAAAGCAAGCATCTCATAGTATACTTTCCCTACCTCTGAACAAGAAAAAAATATAATTGTGGTAGATTACCCATTTATCTGTCAGAAGGGAAAAATACATTTTCATATTTGGTAGGAGGGAAAAAAGATGTTTTCCAAACTAAATCCCTCATGTGCATCAGAACTGGCAGTATTCACTGCCTGATCAGAAACCTCAAAATCTACTGGCAAATCTACAAATACATGGATTTTTTTAATGATTTTGTCTTATTTTATAAAATGCACAACTGAAATAACATTGTCCACTGAAGTGACAGCTTTACCCCCCACCTCCCCACTAGTCAACCCCTACCCCTCTATTATGCAGAATTGAGTCATCACATAACGTTCCCAGTTACTATTACAAATGACTAGGTAAACTTTCTCTAGGTTATGAGAATTAATCTTTGGATACTACGTGATTAGATTTAATAAAATGATTTAAAGAAAAAGCATTATGCAATATACATTATATTCTACAGTGCTTATTTTATAAGTTCATGATGTTTCCAAAGCATGACTGTGGGAACAGATGGGGGGGGCAGGGGAGCCTGGAATTTGCTGCCCCAATTTCTTTGCTTCGGTAACACTAATGTCTACACAGCTGTTTTATTTCAAACTAAGGATTCTGAGTCCAGCGTCCCTATCTCCTTCTAAGACTAGTTTTGGAGAGTGAGGTGGAGCTATGGGTAGTATGGGAGAAAGGAGAGGAGAAAAAGAGCTTCACCCCCATCAATCATTCCGTACTTAAATCCCATGCCTCTCGAGCTTAGAGAGGCTGGCAGGAAGATGCCTTTGCCCAGACAGCCGCCTTTACTCTTTGTCGGCTGTTGGCTTTTTACAAAAGAGATAACGTGCAAACTTGGATCCGCTGGCCAAAGCACAAAAAAAGAGGATCTAATTTACAAGTTATCACCGAAAGCCTCAGAAACAATTCTCAAAACACAAAAATTTCTTTTGCCAGCTACCTCTTGCTTCTTAAACATCAAGCGCCCTACCAAAGCTCTCTCTGCCAGTAATTCCAGACTCTGAAAAGACTTGTTTCTTTTTCGTAACTCACCTTTGACATGAGGTTGACTATACTTTCCTTTCAGAATGGTGTAACTAAGTCTTGTGCAAATAAGCAACTAGAGGACTTATGCTTCCTAATTGAATTCTGCCTGCTGCTAAATGTCTAAACAAGAAAAGCAGTTTGCTGGGTTTGGTTCTCAACTAGCTAGGCCAAAACTTTAAAAAGGCAAAAAAAATAAATACAAATCATGAGACGGGGGTGAGAAGGGAGGGATATCAATCCCCTCTCCCTAGTAATATAATGCCGTATAAAGTTGAATCAATCTTAATATTCACAACATAGTCAATACCCCAGTGCTTAGCTGTCAGCAGAAACTGAAGTGGAGCCCTGATAGCAAGAAAACCCTTGGACGTTAAGCAACATAATTTACTGAGAATTATGCACTTTTAAGCTTCTAAACTAAGAATCTTCAAGATTTAATGCTTGATGTCTTATTTTATAGTCAGATAAAAATTATCTACCGTTTTAAATCACAATGCTTTCTAAAGGTCGCTAAAAATCAACAGAGTAAAAGTTAGTAATTTTAAATGGTTGTGATTTTCAAAATGTAAAATATATCTTAAAAACAATCCCTCAACATTAAGAAACCATGTATACTATGTGAAAGAAAAGCAGGGAAGGCACTCTTTAAGGCTCTCAATATTTGCAGTTAATTATGGTTTTAGCATATATTTTAATAGACAGCAATAACCCCTCATCTTTTACTGATTACTTTTAGGATCAGAATAGAATTGCAGGGTGAAAATCTGTTTAAAAGGAGGGCAACTCTCCTACCAAGTAACAATTATATACAGTGTGCTATTATTTGTACACTCAATTCAAACACTATCACATTTAACCTTTTAAATAGATTCACTTAAATATTGCTATACCCTGGTCTTTAACTTTCTCTTCTTTGCCAACTTAAAAAATGGAAACTTTATAATACTGTATACCCAACATACATACACACACACACACACCAAGAGTAAAGCTTGTTTAATGCACTTGTTTGCCATATACAAGGAAGATAATGCCAAATACAACCTAAAACATCTAGATTAAATCTCTAAATCCACTTGAGTTGCTACTATCGCCTCAAGACTAAAATATCACCTCAAGACTAAAATATCTTCAATTTTAAAAAGTCTAACAAGGAAACTAAATTGAAACGAATTGTCAGAAATTTGTCTAATACGTACTTGTAGTTTTCATTCCAGCACTTCTGCAAAAGCTGTCTCCTCATATATTCCCTACCTTGAACACTTCAAAAATTGTTCAACCTGCACCTGTGGACCTTTTTCTACTTCATAAAATATATAAAGCATGTTTACAATGTAATGACTTCAAGCATAAAATTTAATAAAAGTATTAATGGATGTAATACATTGTATATACCTAAACACATCATTACCCTTCCTGCTTCTTAAAAGTAGTATTCGTAACTAAAACACTAATTCAAAAATGCTACTGGGGTCTGTTCAATTGCATCTATTCTTCTATCTGTGGAACTGAAGCTTAAGGCTAAGTAAAACAAAGTTCGGGATATGCTTCGGATATGCTTCTCCCGGGGACTCGGTCCCTGGCATCCAGTCTCCCGTTGCTCCTTTTAAAAACTGACATACAAACAAGGCGAAAGGAGCAGGGAAGGGTGGCTGGCGCTCCCGGCCCCCTCCCCACCTGCAGCCAGGGGTGGCCTCCTGGGGACTGCAACCCAGCCCCGTCCGCATCTACACTTCATTTTACACCAGGAACGGAATTAAGAAATCGACTCCAGATTTATTGCAGTTTTTTCTCAAGATCAGGAGGTGGGAAGGAAAGAATGATCAAAGATGGCGGTGCCCAAAAGCAGCAGCTCTCAACTGGAGAGTCGAAGGAGTAGCTCGGACCCCACCTCGGGGGTCTCCAGGCCCACCGCGGGGCGCAGCGTCTTACCTGTTTTCTCTTTGATCTCACACAAGACGCTGAAGAGCGCGGGTTTCATTCTGTGACAGTTCAGGGCATGTTTCCTAAAAACCAAACAGCAAAACACAAAGGTATTAGCATCACCTATGGAATAATATGGCGCCTTCCTTTAAGTTAGACTCAAGATTTAATTCCGGCCCCCTATTTTGGAAGGTTCTTTTGAACCATGGCAAGTCAACAGAAACTCAAGTTGACTAGTTAGCTACAGCCGGCAAGCTCCGGCGGCTAAAGCTCCAGCCCGAACGAAGCGCGACCCATCTGCCCGGCAGGCAGCAGCCTCGGCGATCGCCGGGCGCGAACCCGCGCGGGGAGCCGCGATCGGGGGCAGACAGCGACGACCCGGGGGAGGGGACGGCGTGGAGGGGCTCCCGCGTCCGCCCTCCGCCGGGGGAGCGGGCGCGGTGCGGGCCGCCGGCCGACTGCGGCCAGCGGGCGGTGACATCTCGGCAAAGTTTGCGAGGCGGCCCTCCCTTCCCGAGAACTTGGCCGCCTGCGCCCGGACCCGCCGGGGAACCGCCCATCGCCCCGCGCCCGGGCTGGGGCGGCCGCCCGCACCGCGAGGTCGTCCCGCGGCCAAGCGGAGCCTGGCGCCGGGACTCCGGGCCGAGGAGAAAGTTGCACTTCCCTCAAGCGCGGCCCGGGGCCCGCTCGCGGCGGCGTGCAGCCGGGTCCGGGCGGGAGGTTTGAATCCGCGCGAGGGGGCCGGGCTGCCAGAGGGCCAGACGGGGGTGGGGCGGGTGAGAGAAACCCACAAAACCCACGCGGCACCAAGTCCGTCCCGCGCCCCGAGAGCAACTTTGCCGACTCCCGCCCGCGTCGAGGGGCGCGGGGCGCGTCCCCCCGAGGCCCGGGCCGGCGGCCTGTTTTCGGAGAAAGTTCCCCGCCCGGGCAGAGGCCCCTGGCCCCGGCACCACCCGGGCCCCGACTCTGCCGCGGGCCCGGCTCCCGCACACACACAAAAGATGCTTAATGAGACGACACCAACTTTGCTTGCGCCTCGTCCAAGCTCTGGTCGGTGATGGTCATGATCTGGTGGAGGATGTCGCCGATGTCCTGCTTCCTGCCGTCGCCGTCCGCCCCTTCGTGGCCGTGAGGGGGAGGCGGCAGGGCCATGCCCCCCTGCACCGAGTGGCCGGCCAGGTTCACCCCGGCCAGAGTCTGCAGCATCCTGGATTGATCGTCCATCCCGCCGCGCGCGGGCGGGAGCGGGCGGCGGCGGCGGCTGAGGCGAACGCTGAGGAGGCGGCGGCGGCGGCGGCGGCGACGAGGGAGGAGAAGAAAGAGGGGGAGGGGGAGGGGGGAGGCGGCCGCGCGCTCCCCGCCTGCGCGGGGAGGGGGCGACCGGGCCGGCGGGGCCCGCGGCTGAGGCGGTGCGGACTGGAGCCCGGCTTCGGCTTCCGCCGCCGCCGAGGCTGAGGAGAAGCGGCGGGCGGAAGCGCCGGGCTCCGCGGCGGTGGCGAGGCGGAGGCAGCGGCGCCCGCTGCCCTCACGCGGCCGCCGCGCCGCCTCCTCGCCGCCGCGCGCCCCGCCGGGTGGCCCCGCGCAACTTGCTCCTCAGCGCCGGCCGAGTTGCTGGGACGCCCGCCGGCCCCCGCGCCAGCCTGCACACTCCCCTCCCTCGGCCGCCGCCGCCGCCGCCGCCGCCTCGGCCGGGAGGGATCCGAGCCCCGGCGGCCCCGGGGGAGGGAGCGGAGGCGGCAGGCGGCGGCGGAGGAGGCCGGCGGGAGGGCCGAGGGGAGCGAGGGGGGCGGAGGAGGAAAGTTTGGGAGCGGGCTGGCCGGCGCGGGGGGGGCGCGGAGCCCGATGGAGGGCCCCGGCGGGCCGCGCGCCGGGCGGACAGCAGATTGATGGGGCGGGAGAAGTCGCCGCCGCCACAGCCGGAGCCGCGCACCCTGCCAGCAGCCGCCGCGGACCGGGCTCGAAGGCCGCTGGGCTGAGGGATTGACAAGCTGCCAGTGCCACTCACTCACTGCAGCCCGGCGCCCGGGGGGAGGGGCGGGGGAGAGCGGGAGGGCGGGGGAACGCTCTGCACGCCCCGCCCTCGGGGGCGGTGCGCGCGCTCATTGGGTCCTGAGCCTCCCGCCGCCGCCGCTGGCACCGCCCCCGGACTTCGGCCCGGCCCCTCCGGCCTCAGCGCCCCAGCGCCGGAGAGCGCGCCACCGTATCCTCAAGCCTCATCCAGTTCTCTCCCCCCGGGTTGGACCTCCCTGGCTCGCAAACGTTGTGCCCGCACCCCGGCTCCTGCTCCCTAGTGTTAGCAGTCATGGATGCCCAGAGTTGTGTACGGGACACAGGGCAACTCGCTGCAAGGCCAACCATGTGCTTCCCCGCAGCGCCGTGAGCTTCACGCCTCGGACAGCGCCTGGTACACTTTCCCGCTCTTCCCGTCGGGAGGTGGTATCCTCGGGGTACCCGACAGCCAGTCCCAGGCCAATCGAATCGCTCTTGGAGCCGAACGGGGCGGGACAGAGGCAAGAAAGGGCTGTCCCTATTGGAGCGTTCGAAAAGTCCTGGGCAGAGGCGGGGACCCAGCGGATGGTGGCCCCGCCCATCCCGCGATCACCATAGTAGCCGGGAAGGCGCTGCTCGGAGTTGGCGCCAGCGCTCCGGCCTTGCGCTGTCCCTCAAGAGGTGACCAGGTAAGATGGGAGCCCGTTGTCCCATATGCTTGAAGCCTTCGCTCAGCGGATCAGAGTAACATACACTTTCCCTTGAAAGAGGAGCATATGAAAATGTGTCAGAGGGAAGTGGATTCGGGCCTGACATCCAGGACTAATTCAAGGTTTACAACCTTTTACATACTCTGTATTTAGCTGCCTCCAGATAGACTAAAGCTGCAAAATTACCTCTTTATTACAAAGATCTGTTTATTTAAGGATAGGCTGGATTCTGCTTATTAATTTACCCCACCACCATGAGTCATTTAATGTTGGTGACTCCAGCCACAATATATATTGTCATATATATAACACTTTTTCTCCCATTTTACTCTGGCTACAAACGATTAAATGCTCACATTATTGGGGGTTTAGACTTCCACCTCTTGTGGACGCTTGAGCTTTCTCTTAACCTAATTGCCTAAACAGAGCTTCAACATATTTTCCCCATTTTAGATCCATGGAGCTCACCCTAGATGGGCCCTTTGGATAGGTGGTTTGAAAAGTCCTCTTGTTCCTTCCCCAAGCTCAGTAAGCTATCTTACCTGAAACCAAAAATAGGGGTATGAGATATGAAAAATGGTTCTTACTCTGCAGGGTTTAATGTAGGACAAGCAGCTCTTTACATGCCAGATGGATTCTTGGAATGAAGCAGGCTACTCGGTTCCAGGTTCTTTCCTTCATATGTTGTGTGTACTTTTAAATACTCCCCACTGCAAAGCTAATAGCTAAACCTTACAGTAAGGCAAGCTAAAATCTTTACAAACTGCGCAGCTGCTGAAGAGGGAGTTCCAAACAATCCACTCTGTTTCTTACTTCCAAAAAAGAAGCCCCATTATGTTCATTAATATTCCAGGCTCTTCTGCAACCCATTTATGTGTCAAGTTTCTGATTCTTCTTTTAAGCCCCCATTGTGGGCTACTCGTTGATTGGACTTTCTCTTTATTCTTAACTTGTTTCTCAAAGCTGTCACCACATCCTTATATATTTTTGCATTAAGGAGCAAGAGCAAGCAGCCAATCTTTCATAATTCTCCAACGCTGAAGATGTAAAACCACAGAATTCTATCTGAAAGATGCCTTAAGCTCTAAGTTCCTTCCTGCTCTAAAATTCCATGATTCTGTGACTCACTATCAGGCCTCCTCCCTGCCCTCCTTCTAGACTCATAAGCTTGACTAATCAGTCATGAGGATAAGACTAATTAGTAGTGGGGATTTATGGTTATTTCTAGCCCACTCCAAACAATGAGTTATGTAAGCAAAGCAACATATATAAAAATGTAAATAAAATTAAAGAAACACTTAAGCAAATAAAGGCAAATGGGATGTATGAGCTATGTAAACAAATGGGAACATAAAAACATAAATTAGAATTAAGAAAACAGTTAAGCAAATGCCAGCAATTAGGAATAAAACAACTTGTTAAATGTCTAACACCCACAGCTATTTTACGGCACACACCTCTAAACCTCTGGTCATTCAGTGATGTGGAAACTTGATACCATAATTCTGCATTAAGTGATTGGATTAGATTGACCTTCTGCTTGGGAGGCTTCTCTTTTTGTTATTGTCAATATGAGTTGCAGTAAAAGCCAGAGGGTCCTAGCAAGGATTCCCTCACAGGTTCATTGACAATTGCCATTGATTTAAAGCATAAATTCTTTTAGATCAGTTTCCAAGCCCCAGTAAACAGTGTCAGCTAATTGCAAATGCTCCAAGATTTCCTGTGCTTTTGCCAGTTTCTCACGTAGGATGTTGCCTTGTCTCACTCAGCAATCTGAGTCACATGGTTGGTGCCTTCACAGATAATAGAATAGAACCTCCCTAAGTACCTAAATCCATCTTTGTTGTTTCTAAGGCAGTGATTATTAAAAAGTCAAAGGAAATGTAATTTACTTTTGGTGAGTGTATAGTCATGTAAAGTTAACAGTGACAAAGTGGTGAAAACCAAGTAGGGGCTCTCTCATATCCATCCCTTTCCTTGAGTTTGGTTTATATTAACAGCATCATTGCCCCTATCAATAGGGTGATCATCACAGCAGATGCCATTATCCTGCACTCTCTCAGCGTTGGACACTGTGCCCTGTGTTCTTATTTCATCTTATTTCAATCTTACAACAGGCCAACCTAGGTGAGATTATTATTAAACATAAGAAAAAAAACTGAAAGAGGGTAGGGAACTTACACAAGATCACCAAGCCAGTAAGCACTGGACCTTGGATTCAAATCTTAATATGTGTGGCTGCAAAGCCCACCCTATGAAACACTGCAAAAAGAGTCATTCAATCAAGATTGCTAAGTAAAAATCACAGGCTTTAAGAGGTGAACTATAAATTAATGAAAGTAACCAAGTACTTAATAAAAAGGGGGTAAACAACTCTATGAGTGATTAGAGGAATCTGGGTCTCATGGCAGCAGAACAGGGAAATGAAGAACAAAACCCAGCCAGGCTGTCCTTCATGGGCATCCAGGACCCCACCTCTCTGAAGCTTTCCTGCCATGCCTGCCTTTACTGATTTTTATCTGCTCCAAACTCTCTCAGAATATATTGCCTATAATATGTAATTTACGGGCGCACTAGATAGACCCATGTTGTTTGCGCAGTTCCCCTGTTAGTTTTCTCATCTCGTTCCCATGCGTGTTAAGGACAAAGTATATATTTTGAGGTGGATTATCACATGACTGATTTGGCTTTAAAAAAAAGAAAAAACTTAGATACCTAAGAAGTTGTCACTTTAGGGAAACTTACTAAATACTTATTCCCAAACATATTGTTGCTCCATCACTTTGGGAATAACTCTTTAAAAGTGGTCTTTACAGTTGATAGCACATGTGACATGTGACTAATCTTCATCTTCTGAAGATGTGTTTGACTGAGCAACCAAACGATCAGTGAGATGACAGCACACCCTCCTATTATGTGGTCCTTAAAAGACAGTATTTACTGGAATACATAATTTCTGGAAGGTTGGATAGAAAGCCCCGTTGTAACATCCTTTCATTCCTCGTAGCACCTAGTACAGTGCAGTCTCATACATAGTAGGCACTTGGGGCCAACACTGCCAGTTGCTGTCATCCATTGCCCCACCTCCTTACATGCTGATAGAACCCCCTGCCTTCTGAGTCTGTCAGAGGGATGGATTAGTTTCCTGATTTAAAGAAAAAGAACAGACATAGCTTTTCTTCCTTCTGCCTCTTTCCATCTTTGAATGTAGTTCTGATTCTGGAGTGATAGCAACAGCCGTCTTGTGATAATGAGGTGACAATATGAGAGTGAAAATCAGCGTGGTTTGGTGGTTATCTGTGTGGTCTTCCTCCCCAAAACCCATAATCCCAATCTAATCATGAGAAAAACAGTAAACAAATTTCAATTGAGGGACATTTTACAAAATACCTGACTAGTACCCCTCAAAACTTTCAAGGTCATCAAAAACAAGGCGTATCTAAAGAACTGTCACAGCCAAGAAGAGTCCAAGAAGATATGACAACTAAATGTAAAATGGTATCCCAAACTGACTTCTGGAACACAAAAGGGACATTAGGTAAAAACTAAAGAAATTTGAATAAACTGTGGGCTTTTGTTAATAATAATGTATCACTATTGGTTCATTAATTGTACATTCAACAAATGCACCATATTAGTCTAAGATGTTAATAATAGGGGAAACCAGGTGGGAGGTATTGGAGAACCCTCTGTACTATCTTTCATTTTTCTGTAAGTATTCTAAAATAAGATATTTATTAAAAACAAAAATAAAAAAAACAAAAAACAAAAATAGGCACAACTAGAGAAAGCCCTCACGCAGCAACAAAGACCCAAATAAATAAATAAATAAATAAATAAAGTAATTAAATTAAAACAAAAATAAACACAGTAAGGGGGGCAGAGAGATAGGGAGAGCCTAGGTGCCTGGAGACATTGTTGAACATCTGAGAAAAACCAACATTGTTTACTCCTGGGTTTCTAGTTAGGTGAGAAAATTTAATTCCTGTTTTAAAATTCCTGTTTCCCACTATTCCTTTCCATACACTCAGTGCATTAATCAGTCTTAATGCCCCACACTTTTGGGGCTTTTCCTCTTCCTCATGCTGTTCCCTTCAGTGAGAATGCATACCCAAACCTTACCCATCTTCAATAATGCTGTCTAACCTATTTCATCTACAGTATCTCTACTGAGCCTCAAAAAAACTCAAAGATTTTAAGACAAGTAATATTAATGCCATGTTATAGATAAGGCTCAGAAAACAACAGCTACCCACACTTACTGAGCACTTTGGTTTCTCATACTTGATCTAGTTAAACCTTCACGACAACACTATGAGCTGGGCATTAACCTCCCTATTCATAGCTGGAGAAACAGACCTAAAGATGTCAAATAACTTGACCAAGGCCACATGGCTGGTAAATGAACTATGATTCAAACAAGCCCTCTGACTCAGCATCCTTGTAAATAACCCCCACGCTACACTACCTACAGAGGGGTTATGTCACCTGTCCTAAGGTCATGCCATTACTAAGTGACAGAGTGGAATTGGGACTGGAGACTTCTGACCATTTTTACAATACATGTTGTCCACCTGCTCTAGTCTTACCACTAGAAAGCCTTTCTAAGCCCCAAAAGGAGAAAATCCTTCCTTTCTGAGTCTCCAGTATCACTCAGGTTCTTATAAATATGTACCTTTTTTTAAGAAAATTGTGCTTAAATATGCATAACTTATCATTTTAACCATTTTTAAGTCTTTAGTTCAGCCAGTAGCATTAAGCACATTTACACTGGTGTGCGACCATCCCCAGAACTTTTTTCCATCTTTCAAAACTGAAACTCTGTACCCATTAAACACTAATTCCCCATTATTCCTTCCCCCAGCCCCTGGCAACCACCGTTCTATTTTCTGTCTCTATGAATTTGTACTACGTACCTCCTATAAATGGAGTCATACAATATTTTGTCCTTCTGTGACTGGCTTATTTCACTTAGCATAATATCTTCAAGGTTCCTCCATGCTGTAGCGTTTCCTGTAGAATTTCCTTCCTTTTTAAGGCCGAATAATATTCCATTATATGTATGTATCACATTTTGTTTATTCATTCGTCTGTCCGCCAACACTTGGTTGTTTTCACATTTTAGCTACTGTGAATAATGCTGCTATGAACATAGGTGTTCAAGTGTCTGAGTTCTTGCCTTCATTTCTTTCTCATATATACCCAGAAGTGGAATTGCTGGATCACATGGTAATTCTATTTTAAAATTTTTTCAGGAACTGTTTTCCATAGAGGCTGTACCATTTTACATTCCCACCAACAGTGTATAAGAATAAATATGTACCTTTTAGTATAGCCTCTAGGAATTTATCTTATATACTCTATTCCTTGAAGAAAAGGTCTTTTGACATTCAATACCGGAACCTGGCATCTAACCGATGCTTAGAAAATACATGAATAAATAGGGAATCACCAAATCACTATCTTGAAACAAAGGAATCTACTTTTATTTGGAACATACTAAAAATTTCAGACAAGATCCAAATAGCTGCTGAGCAGTGTGCCTAGAGAGATTTTCTTTAAGCTGAAGCATAAATCCAGAGTTTCATTCCTTAAAAACAAGTGGTCCCACGGTATATTTCTTTTTCTCTCACCAGCTTCTTGTCAAGACTTTGTTCATCTCCTAGTCCCGTTTCTTTTCTAGGCTTACAATAAAACTGATTTAAAGTAAAAGTTTCTTTAAGAATTATGCTACAATATGCTGATCTGAAAATAAATTTTCTAAACATTTTTTTTTACCCATAAGGGGGCCATCAAAGATTTCCTGGTGATATTATTTCCTAAGAGCTTACGCACAGGTTATAAACTTCCTCCTGTCAGTAGCAACTAGATGATACTTCTGATTATCTTCCATTTTGAATTTCTAGGTCAGATTTTAGTGCAGAAATGATTAAAAGGGACTCAAAAGGCCTTTTGTTTTATTATTATAATTAATAACTGTGTTATGAGGAAAGTACTATTCAAGTGTGTATTTAAGATTTTATTTTTTAGGAACAATCTCATGGGATATTTTCCTTATAATATTCTTCCTATGTTACTACTCATTAGTACAATAAGGTGGAAAGAGGAGTGGGGCTGAAATAAGTAAATAATGCTTTACAAAACCATTAGATAGGCAAAGAGGTTGGATATTTGCCTAAAATTAAATTTTCTACACCCCTGGGAATTTTGGTCATCTGTGATTATTCAGGGCTGTAAAATCATGTCATATAGATAGTTGCCCATTACAAGACCCCACTTCCTCTTGAACCTCACATCTACCCCCATGAGTCCCCATAACCACGATTCCTAACCGAGGGCCCAGCTCTCTCTCTGATGAGCCTTAGCTTATCAGATGGGGGATGAGCACTTGACCAGAGCTAAACCCGACCGTCTCTCTTCTGAGTACTTGCCCTTGCATCTGGAAGACACTGATTTGTTTGCTGGCTACTTGAATTGAGGACAGATCTCTGAGTCAGTCATGTTTAGTCAACGACACAGGGAGAAGCAGAAAAAGCCACTTATAAACAGAACAGTCACAGAAAGAAGAAACAGTGCAGCCTGGAAAGAGGTAGGAGTTGGGAAAACAGTCGACAAGGAGCTGGACAGCTCCCAGGGTCCTGAAAGGTTTCCAATTTCTGGTTTTCATGGTGCCTGGGAGTCATTCGAGAGCCCCACAGTCTTAACTGGGCCACCACAACCTGGTTCCCAGCAGATGACTTAATTTTGTATAATTCAAGTCAGGAGTTAGGGAAGTGGGTTAAGCTTGAGGATGAAGTTGGTGGGGTGTGATCAGGGAGATCCTGGGGAAGCTGGGTAAGAAGAACCGGGGAAGAGCAGAAGCAGAGATTCTGATGAGGGAGCTGAAGGTCTGAGGAGAGTGTGACATTCAGTTGTGCACACATGGAGCCCACGGAATGACCAGGGACGATGCCCGGTGGGCAGCTGTGGGTCTAAAGCTCAGGAGAGATGTCTGCACTAGAAAGAGACATCCAGGAATTATTAACATCTCAATGGTATTAGCAGTCATCACACAGAGAGAGTGCGAGAAGTGAGAAAAATGAGGATCTGTGACAGAGCACCAATAATTTAGGGACAGATGGAGAAAAAAGGAGCCACTATGGGGTGGGAGAAAGACTAGGAAAGCACAGCAGCACAGAAACCAAGGGTGTTTTAAGAAGGAGAGAGAGGTCAACAGTACAACTGAGTTACAGTCTAAGAGGCATCCACTGAATTTAATGACGTCGTGAGCATTGGCACCCAGGTGAAAATGCTTTAGTGGAGTTGGGGGTGTGTGGCAGATGTTCGATGGAGTCAACAAAGGAAAGGATGGTAGGGAGGGTGGCAGACTGGAAGTTGACAGCTCTTTGAAGAAAGCCACCTGTCAAGCAGAGGAGAGCAAGGGGGCAGGAGCTGGAAGGCGATGTGGGGTTGAGGACTTGTAGGGGATATGAAAGAGATTTAAGAATGTTTAAATGCCTCATGGGTAGGAGCTTATGGTAGGAGGAATGGAGAGGTGGCCCCTTGATTAGTAAAGTTTTGAGAAAGTACAAAGGATGGGATCCATGCCCAGGGTGAAGCGGCCTTTGCAGCCATTCCTTTGGGAGAGAAGGGAAGAAAGCAGGAGGGACCGGAGAGGGAAGCTGAACTTCAATGTAGAACCAATGACAGCTTCAGCCAACCCCACTGGGACCTTTGGAGCTAGAATGGGCCTTCAGAGTTGTCCAGAGCTGGGCCCAGAGGGCTGGGCCTTTATAATCTTGCATCCGTCAGTCATAGGATGTCAGCTGCCCTGCCAGGGGAGGGCATGACCTTGGGCAGGTGGCTCTCTGCAGCCAAGGGAATCCCTAAATGGGCCTGACAGCTGAGGACTGCCTCTGGATGGCATTGCCAGCAACCATGGCAACAAGTCCTCCAATGAAGGAACATAACACAGGGCCCTCCACATTCCTTTACCAGAAACCATTGTTTATGCTCCTTGGGCCCATGTTCAACTCCCTCCATCGTCCGATCTCTGCCCACCACTCCAGGCTTCTCTCCTACCGTATCGTATAGCCCAGCTCCTCACTCTTGATCCCTCTGTGCCTTATCATCCCTCTGTCTAAAATGATTCTGATCTTATCCCATTCCTTCTTCAAAATCCATCTCGGATATCACTTTTCTGGGAATGCTTCCCTGATTCTCCCAGATAAGAGTAGTAAATTTCTCCCTTGTCTCTCCTACCTCGTATATGTTTCTATTTGCACTTAATTACCCCATGTTTTGAGTTCTCTCTCTCCTCTACTAGGCTGTGAGTTCTCTGAGTGCAGGGACACTATGTGAATGATCTCGGTGTCTCCAGCCCTATGTGCTTGGCATAGAGGAAGAACTGAATTACCATTAGTTGAACGAATATGTGAATGAATTTATGAATAGATGAATGAATGAACGAGTTGGCAGAGTTTGGGCTCAGTGAGTTGACTAGTCTGATGGCTGGTGCCAAGCAGGGTCAGCAGCCATCTGAACAATAATGTCCATGGGGCATGGTGGGCCCTGGTCCAACCCATCTTATGTTGATAGCCAAGGGGTCCTCTCTGGTGGGTGGGGGCAAACAGGATTTCTGGGAAGCAATGATCCACAAAAGGAGGCAGCATTATCATTCCAAGAAGGAAAAGGAAGGGAGAAGGAAAGGGGTGGGGAGATATACCATCTCAATGGAAGTAAGACTTCAGCTATTGGCCATGAGTACAAAGATGGTTTTCAGCCATGTAGGGCCCTAGGGTAGTCCAGGGCTGTCCACGGGGGACCCAGGTCAGAGGCTTGTGCTAAAGGTATCATCTGGTACCAGTGAGTTTGGAGAAGAGAGATGGCAGCAGGAGTACGGGTAGGTTCAGGGCACCCCACCCCACCCCCAACCCTGCCCAGGCGCACTGCATGCTGGGCCCAAAGAGAAGCCAAATCTTAGATTCATCAGGTCCTTTTGAGTCTGAGCCTGGGTACTTCTGAGCCTGCTTGGGGTGGGATTTCACACAGGCTGGCAGGTCCTTCCCTCTCCACTTCCCTCCACAAATACTTGTTGCCTTCAAGCATTTTCTCATTTAATCATCAGAGGACCCTTTAACATCATTATTTATTTTGTATTTAAAAAACAATGATAGAGAACTGACCAGGTGCCAGGCACTGTTCTCAGTATTTTACAGATATATTAATGCATTTGAGGTCGATAGGTACTCTTACCCTGTTTTACAGTTGAGGAAATGGAGGCACAGAGATTGAGGTTACATAGCTAGTAGGTAAATGATTGTTTGCATTTTACATGACACAGGGATTTATTCATTCATTCATCAAGTGGTTATCAATCGCTTTCCTTGGACAAGGCCCTGTGCTAGGCTGCAGTGTACGGTGCCAAATAAGACAAGAGAAGTCCCAGCCTTTAAGATGCTCACAGTGTTGGGTCCTGAGTTCCATCCCACTAATTGTTGGTGATTGCAGGTGTTGTCCAGGAATGCTTCCTGCTAATCTGCCTAGAAGTTTTTCATTTTTAAGCCACCTGCAAGGTGTCATCCTTGAACCCTCTCCTCTGCTTCTCTGGCAAGTACTCGGCTTACCTCTACCCAGTTGGCTCTAGCAGGATGAGAACAGGACCCCGTCCCTGGAAATGAACGGAATACTCGGTTTCCAGCCCTATCTTCCAACCTCGGTCCATACTGTCTCCTCTACCTGGAACGCCGTCTCCAACAATTCATCTTTGCCAACAACTTTGGCAACAGCAGCTCCTGATACAGCTTCTTTGACTGCCCCCAGCCCCCCTGTGATAACACCTTTAATGAATTCTTACAGAGGACATCATCTCATGTAATTCTCAGAACAACCCTATGCAAAAGACCTTATCATGTCCATATGACAGGTCAGAAAACCTAAAGCTCCACAAAATTAAAGAACTTGCCCAAGGTCACCAAGCTGGTAAGTAGCAGAGCTGGGATTTGAACCCATGTCTGTCTGACTCTAAAAACCAAGCCAGGTTTTTTCTTTTTTTCCATTCTATTTTATTGCATTAGAAATTTATTTCCTTCACGTATACAGAATATAAAACCTATCTTCACAATGAATTATGCCTCTCTGCTCTCATTTTTTCACACAAAAATTAATGGCCACTTCCTGAAAAAAACTGAAATAAATCCAGAGACCCACGCCCTTATCCAGGGCACTACACTGCTGCTACTTAAGCTTTTGTTTCTAGAATCCTTGGATATTGAACATATATTCCACAATTATGCAGTTGCTTATGGTCTTCAGTTGTTTCATGTGTGAATTTCCTGTTTGCTCAGCTTGATTTTTATCCCCTGTGATGCACACAGTAAATGCATAATAAATGTTTGTTGAATGAATGGATTTTACATGTATCTTGCTGAAATATACGCAGCTCTGTTTGATTCACTAGAGTGGCATACCCGAACAAGAAATAATTTTTCTTAATGTGTCCCTTATAAATTGAACCCGACCATATTTGATTAATTTCACATCATGCATTTTTATTGCACCAATCACTCTGGTATCAGGTCATATTTATTTTAAAAACAGATTCACAAAGGGTGTAGGGCTGGAGTGACAGTGTAAATATGTTAATAATAAAAATAATACTAAAGATATTTTACTGGAAACTCTCGCATGCTAATGATGAGTAAGTGCATTCTACGGAAATATGTTTGATTTACAAGGCAATTAATTTCAAAAAAGATTCAGATCCTATACCATATCTTGTATACTTAGATAATGAAAACTAAAAATGAATATTCAGGCTGTAAAGTCAGAGGAACAAAATTCACCTTAAAGACCTTTAAGCATTTTAGTTAGAACAATACCCCAATCACTGAAAATGGTGCCATTGTCGGATCAAACGCGTGCAGATTAGGAAGGTCCTCCTGGGTAGGCGCGCAGATTTTGCATCGCGCAGAGCACTCGTGCACCCTGTACAGCCCTCACGTTGCAAAACACCACGTATTATCCAGCGACCGAAGAGCCCTGGCACCTTCAATCATGCAAAAGAAAGGCTTTGGGGATTTCTTGTTCAGGAGGAAGCAAAGTCTTTCTTGTCAACTCTGTGGGATATGTGAGCATTTCTCTAGTTAGGTATTTGGCCCGGTCTTAGGATCCAGCTAAAAAGGAAATGCATTCTCATACCCTATTCAAACTGCAAGAAATAAAAAACGTGCTCCATTTGGTATTTCATCACTCATCTCAGATGTTCTAAGAAAGCGTGCATTCTTATGCACACTTTGGGGAAAGATGCCCATTTTTGTAATAGGATTTATAAAGTTAACTCTGCCCGCTTTGTATCCGAGAGGGAGAGAAGCAGATGCTGCCGAGAGATCACGCACCACGGGGATCTTCACGTCAGTGCAAAATGGTTGCGATTTTCCCTCATTATTGAGGACGGATCTGCCGTGATGTAGCAGACACCACACTTGTGGCTAGAACTACGTGGCTTATTAAACAAATCTTATGTGTGACTTTGGTAAAAAAACAATAAAATACAATTTTAATTACCAAAAAAGGATATGCTGTCTTGAGATAGTGCATTTTCACATTTCTCTAACATAATGATTTCATTTTAAAAGAAATGTTTTAGAGTAAATTATCACAATTTTCATTAAACACACACACACACCAGCAACAATCCAAAACAAATGGAAAGGGACTAAACTGGGCCTTTAAAAAATCTCACAGCCTAGCGGCCAAATTATACCCCGAGGACCAGAATCAGGGAGAAGAAAGTAACAGAAAATTCAGTATAGGAGCTTTTTGTCATAAGCCTTTTGGTCTTATCTTATTTTTAATCTCTGTGCACAATTACTTTGAGAAAAATAAAAATTTAATTTACAAATAAAATAATTACATTAAGTGAGAAAAATTGAAACAAAATAAAATATAGGGTAGGAAAACTTGTTGATAAGGCTTAACTGTTTTGTAGTTTACCATCAACCCTTTCCAGTTAGAAACCATCTTACTCTCTTCTTTTAAGAGCCTGAAAAAGGGTAGGGGAAATGACTATTTCTACTCAGGAAAGTCTGTATTTTCTACTCAGGATGTTTAATATGCAGTGATTAGCACAACTTCTGTTTAACCTTCTCTCCTACCTGATCTTCACAAGGTCTTCATATGGGACAGAGAGGCATATTGTAGTTAAGACGTGAAGCTTTCCGCACACCTGAGTTTAAATATCTGCTCTGCAGGTGATCCTAAACAATTTACTTCCCTAAGCCTCAGTTTTGCATCTCTAAAATGGGTGCAATTATAGTAGCTACTGCTTAGGGTCAGTGTTAGCATTAAAGGAGATGGTGCATGCAAAAAATGATTGAAGTATTCCATAAATGTGAGGGGGAAATTCTAAGCCAAGTTTGGAGCTCCTATTCTATTTTTATAGCATGTTGTATGCAGCAAATCCAACCCACACTATTTTCCTGGTGATAATGAAGTTCTGATTCTTTATTCCCCTTCTCCCTTCCAGAGTGTCCTCCGCAGGCATTGTTTCCTTTTTTCTTTTTTTTTTAAATACATGTTTATTGGAGTATAAGCATTGTTTCCTTTTGTCCTCTAAGCAGCATGCTTCTTCCATGCTGCCTTCTGGCTCCTGAAAGATAATTTGCAATGGCCAGCACGAGCAATGTTTTACCCAGAATTGATAACATGGAAAAATTCACACCCGAAGTGTTCATGCTTTTTTTAGTTTTTAATGACTTTGCCAGTTGAGAGAATCAACTTGCTTTTCCCCAATGTGGGCAGAGCATTGAACTGAATTGTCATTAGGTTGTCACAAGCTGGGTTGTCTGACTCCCCTATTCCCATTCCCATCAGGAAGCAGGGGCAGGTCAGGCTCGGGCGAGTCCCATGGGGCTGTGGTGGGGCTCTGCCTAACACTAGGTTTTTTTATGTGTGAGGTTGGAGGGCAGAGGGATCCTAAAAGAGCAGGTCTAAATGAGACTGAGGTGCTTGTTGGAAGGCAAGAGGAAAAAAGCAGAAGAGAAAGGGCAAACAGGAAGAACCCAGATTCAGAGGGTTCAAATTCAGCTCTGCCCTTACCAGCTGGGATTTGGGCCAGGTTACTGCTTTACTCCAAACCTCAGCTTCCTCATCTGTAAAATGGGACTCATTAGAATACTTATCTCATAGCGCAATTATAAGTATTCAAAGACATCATATTTAAAAAGTAGTCCACTAAGGATTTATCATTCTCCAGGCAGCTACATTTCTGCTTAAACAGTACAAATCAGTGAGCCACATCTGACCAACTTACCTACTTTAAATTGTAAGTCACCCCAGCACTTGCTGTTTTATTTTTCTGCATAGCTCATACTACTCACTTATTTTAGGTATTACTTATATTTTCAATATTGTCATTCTCCCTCCATTGGAACGTAAGATCCATGAGGGGAGGTTTTTGTCTGTCTTGTTCACTGATTCTATTCCTAGCACCTAGACACAGTGCCTAACCAGGTGCTCAATAAATGTGGTTTGTTCCCCAACCAGGGAAGCACAGAGTCCTAACCACTGGACTTCCAGGGAACTCCCCATAAATGCAGTTGTTGAATCAATAAGTGTTGGTCAACATTATCATTACCGTTCCTGGGTCAGAAACTCTTGACAATTCATTGAGCCAGGAAAGTAGGAGAAGGCAAATATAAAAAACTCTAGGTAGCTAATCATTTGTAAAATTTTCACTGGGTTCTAGGTGAAGTTTTTATATTTGGTCCTTCACATCAATCATGTAAAACATCCTGCATTCTTTAGGGCAAACTTTAAGGGGCAAGGACAGAAGCCATGACCAGGTGAGATCTAAGCTAGAGAAGGGAGCTTTCTATGACTGAAAAAGGGCAGAAGATTTTCATTTTAAAAATTTCTGTTCTTACCTATTTTATGATTATGTAAGCAATACTGGGCTATGTTCTTTTTGAAATATTTTCCAAAAAATACAGCTTATTTTCCAAAAAGCCCAAGTCCTCCTCGAGCACACCTCTGTACCCTTAATCCCTCCCTAGGAATAATCACTGCAATTGTTTGTGGATGTCTCCAGGCCTCTGCCAAAGCATTTATAGAGTACATATGTATAGATGGATATATACGAATATGTATTTTTTAAAATATATAAATGCTTTCATACTCTATACATTACTTTTCAAATACCTTTTAACCTCCTGTAATATGTTTTACATCCCTTTGTGTAACTTCCTAGAGATCTACATCAGCTTTTAATGGCAGCAGGAGTTTTAAAGATAATGAGCAATTAAAAAATAATTTTGATAGAATTTATTTTTAGGACAGTTTCAGATTTACAGAAAAAGCAAGAATATAGTCCAGAGAGTTCCCATATGCCCTGCACCCAGTATCCCCTATAATGAACATCTTACATTACTTAGTATGTTTGTTGAGTTTAGTTTATTAGTAAATGGCTTAGCTTGTTAATAATGAAAGTCCATCGTTTGTTCAGATTTATTTTACTTAACACTTTTTCTGTCCCAGGATCCCACCCAGGGTACCACATTCCATTTGATTGTTGTGGTCTTCTTGACTGGGACAGTTTCTCAGACCTTCTCTGGTTCTTGATAACCTTAACAGTTTGAGGAGTACTGGTCAAGTCTTTTGTAGGTTGCCCCTCAATTGGGACTTCTCTGGTGTCTTCTTCACGACTAGACTGGGGTTGTGGGTTTTGGGGAGGAAGACCACAGAGGTAAATTGCCACTTGCATCACATCATAGCGAGAGTACATACTAGCAATGTAACATTACTGTTGATACCATCCTTGATCACCTGAATGAGGTAGTGGATATTTATTTTATACTTTGAGTTATAATCCAGTATTTATTTATTTAGCTGCCAAAAATCTTCAGCTTTGGCCATTGGCTCCTATGTCCACCCCCCCCCCTTTTTAATGAATATTTTATTTTTTAAAATTTTATGTTGTTTTTGTTGATTTACAATATCATGTTAGTTTCAGGTATACAAGAAAGTGATCTGTTTATATATATGTTATATATCATCTGTTATACATGATATCTAATATTATATATATATTCTTTTTTATTTTATTCCACTATAGTTTATTACAAGATATTGAATATAGTTCCCTGTGCTATACAGTAAATCCATGTTCCTGTGTCCCTTTGACATACCTCCATCAATGTAGGGTTTTTTTCCCCTAACCTTTTAAAAAAAATTTTATTTATTTATTTGGTTGTGCCAGGTCTTAATTGCAGCAGGTGGTCTCCTTAGTTGTGGCATGTGAACTCTTAGTTGCGACATGCATGTGGGATCTAGTTCCCTTGACCAGGAATCGAACCCAGGCCCCCTGCATTGGGATTGCGGGATCTTATCCACTGCACCACCAGGGCAGTCCCTCCCAATCATTTTCTTACTTTCTGTCACTATAAGATATTTCAGGTTTATCTTGTATGTTTCCTTCCCCAGTTCTAGAATCAGCTATTTCTCCAAGGAGCTCTGGTTCCTTTTATTGGGGAACGATATAAGAAACCAAGTTCGAGGGCACTAGTTGTGCTCTTATGGTGAGCAAACATTTTTTTCCAGAAAAAATAAAGATGTCTATAGACTTTCTTTTTCATTCATTTAAAATGGAAATTATTTAATCAAAATCTCTGTGATTGAGTCTGAAGGACAAATGTATATTTCAAAACTTTATCATTTACTTTATTGGGAAAAGAACATTAAAGTCTAAATATCTTTGAGAGACACACTTTTCATCTTTTACAGCCTACAAATATAGAGCATTTTAGAATTCACGGAATGGCATCATGTGACCTTGCCAAGTAAATGTCATCACTTTCACTCTATGAACGAGGAAACTGAGGCTAAGAGAAGCTATGGGACTCTTTATCAGGGTCACACAGCTGAGCTGAAGCTAGGATTAGTTTATTCCATTCAAAGCAACATTTTTGTGCTGAGATTTTGGCAAAGAACTGGGAAATACAAAGATGAAAAGTTTACAGCCCCACCCCCTTATTTCCTAGAACCTCTTTCTTCAGTATAATCTCTACGTTTTGCCGGAAACTGTACAGTCTCTTCAGTGTTTGGACAGAACAGGTTCTCCCAGGTGAAGCAGGTTCTGAGACGTCCCCCTGGACTATTCCCCCTCATCGTCAATATCCCTGCGATGTAAAATCAGAAATTAGTTCTTAGGCTGTTCCCTAAAGCCAGACAAGGGGCTCAGATTCAAGTACCATCGGGCCAGGCAGATCTTGCAAATGAGTGCAGCAAGCTACAGCACAGTGTTTTGATGGATGGGGGCTGACGCCTGGCCTGCATCACAGCCACCTCCCAGCAGGAGGGCAGCCACTACTCACCTGATTGTTGACAAGTAGGCTGTAGACCCATCTTTCCAATTTCTCAAGGGAAGCAGAAAAGCCCTTAGCAGGCCAAGACTGTGGGGGCTGGTTTCAGCCTTTAGGCTACCTGTTTTTCCTTTTGTTTTGTCTCATTTTTACTACTGGGCTAGCATTTTTTTCATCACTGTCATAGGCACTGTTTTTGCTCAAAGTCATTTGGGTGACAGTATTCACACATTCTTTCAACAACCACTTCATTTAGTTTTCCTTGTGGAAATACTTACTGAGCACATATTACAATTGTCCTGGACCATCAAAGCAGAGATAATTATTCTAACTAAGGTCACCCAACGTGTGTGAAGAAGCATGTTAGCCTAATACAAATTATCAAGGGTAATCCTCATTCACTGTAATACAAATTTACACTGAGCATCTACTATTTTGTTCCTACTCTGCCAATCGTCAGGGATGCTATGATGACTGAAATATGTCTCTGCCTGTAGTTTAGTAAATCATCCCCCCCCCCCCCCCCCATGAGGTGGGTGAGGTGGGAAGATGATGGAGTCACAGAAAGGATTTAAAAGAACACTATTTGGAGACCCAGATGCCTTCTTAGCGTGATTACATCAAGGTATCTTCTTTTGCTTTCCTGCCTTGTATAAGTTTCAGCAGAGGTCACATGCACATGTGGGTGCTTAATAAATGCTCTTTGAAGGTGATGATAATAAATCGAGATATGGAAAGTCTGAAACCACTCTCTAGGAGTGTGGCTCAGGGCGTGGAATGCTTTAGAAAGAGTCCCTGTGAGAAAAGGCTAAAGGAATTGGGGTTACTAATACCGCATCATGGAGAAAGGAAGGTTAAGAAGAATTTAATAGCCATTTTCAAATATCTAAAGGGATATTGCGCGTGTGTGTTAAACATCAGTTCTTGTCTACTAAGGACAAGACATGAGGGAATTATCTTAAATGGGAGCAGGAGGGACTTAGATTAGATATCAGTGTGGGGGGCGGGGGGGGGGTGGAACCCAGCTGAAAGGATTGTGAGATGCTAGACAGCAACATGATTTAGAGAAAAGACATGGTTGTTTTAGGAACAGGGGCTGCTGATTATTATTAGGGTAAGTGTAGAGCTTGGAGTCTCCAAGTCAGCCAGTTACTAGTTGTATGCTCTTGAGCCAGTGACTTGACCTTTTTGAGGCTCGCTTTCCTCATTTGTTAAATCGGCATAAGAACAATATCTATTTATTGGATTGTTGTGAGGATTAAATTAGATTAGGTCTATAAAGGCATTAAGTACATCTCTGCCAGGCACAGAACAAGGCTCAACTGATGATGGACGCCATTCACTGCTATTCATCTACTATGGTCCTACCTGGAAAAAATAAAACAAATACCTACACACACACCCCCAACCCCCTGCCACTACAAAAAATCCTCTACCCATAAATGTAAACTCTCTTTCCAGAGGCATCAAACAAGCAAATACTGCTGGGTATTGTAGGACTTACAATCTCATTGAAAACACCCAATGTGCACACTCAGAAAGTGAAATAAACATGAGATTAAAATAATAAGAGTCACTAGAGTGAAGTGGTTAAGACCGTGGAGTCAGGAAAATATGTTAGCCCTTAGAATAGTGCCTGGTGCCTACGAATTGTTTGTTCTTGATAGAGCAAAACCACAGTGCAAGCTGAAGTCAATTTTTAAGTGAAAGGTTGAAAAAAGACCCACAGCGTTCTCAGGTGGGAGAAATTGCTCCAAATTACTGTGGGCCAAACAAGATTTGAATGCACTAATCTGTAAATGTACTTGATCAGAAGGATCTTGGTTGTTTTAAGCAATGATTCACTATTTGGATGGCCTAAGCTTTTATTCTTAAAACATTTGTAGGCATTACTTTGAATACTCTACTTGTCAGCTTTCAAAGAAAAACAGTTATTTGTTTCTGATATTTTGAATACACCCAAGAAACAGTTCTCTACATTGTGATTGTATTCTATATACTTTACTTCATAGCAATTATAACTCTGCAGCACATTTAACTTACTAATATTTATTGAAATATTTTTAGCTGCAAAAACATTTTATGTTCACTATTATTTATTAATGCCCTGTTTTAAAATATTACACATAAAATTTATTCCAGTGCACATTAGTAAATAAATTATGCTTGTAATTTCTAATGCATTTTTAATTATAAATTTATCCATGTCTACCTTTATTTATGATAGTGGTGTCTCAGTGTTGAACATACTGTATATTAATGGAGACACTGTTAATTATGCATTCTTAGAAGTTGCATTAGACAAAACATACGAGTCTGTTTTTTTACATCCTAAGTCCTGTTAACATCAATTAATTTAGGAGTTGGAACTCACAGTTGTAGCTAACCTTTAAAGCAAGAAAAGATACTATCAGAAGCTGGTTATAGAGCCTGGATTTGGGGAAGGAGAACATTTATATATAAATGTAGCCAGAGAGATACTAAATAATACCAGTCAGATGTTTCATTTTCACCCCAAGTATCTAGAAAAGGATACCAGAAATAATATTCAGCACAAAAAGACAATAGAACAAAGCTCAGGGAATCTCTGCAAGCCCCCAGAACTCATCTATACCTGAATAGGATCTACAGAGTGTTATGTTTAAGATTTTCTGGTTGGTTAATTTTTTTGCTTCCCTTCCACCCACCAAACTCACCTTATTATGAGCAATACATTTGCTTTAAAAAATTCTTCACATTGAAATATTATTATAATTTGAAAAAATATTATATTGCTCTGAAATTGTCCACTTCTTGGAGGCTTCTTCCAAAGAGTTTGGAAGAAGCCTAATTTACTGTTGTTCTGAAATTGCTTTGTACCATAGGAGTAAAAATGCCTATATTTTCCCTATGGAAGCAAAAAATGTATTTCAAAAGGATAGGAAACTAAAATTGGGAAAACAGAAGGGAAACATAGCCACACATATAAAATATCAAAAACACACATTTGTAGAGGAACTAGAAGGTGCCTCCCTTGTCCCACAGCTCTGGCAGGTCTTGAAAGAGCATTCCTTTCATCTTATGTCCACTCTCAGCTTGTTGTCATAGGTTTGGCAAAGTGGTATTTTTCACGTGCAAATTCTGCTGAACAACGTAAGATTTCCAGTTGCTTCATTTCATGTGGGTGTTTTGAGTACCTTTCCATTTAACACATTTTACCAAGTGTTTATGGTGTTTTAAGCTTTAAGTATATTTAAAAGAGAGAGAGAAAGAAATGTCCCTTTGCTCATGGCCTGTCAGGGAGACAGATGTGTATTGAAAGAATAACAGAAACTGTGATAAATCATGAGCGCAGAGAATGAAGCTCTTCACGTGGCCTGTTAGAGAGAAGTGATCTTGGAAAACTTCCTAGAGGAGGGGAAGCAATATATGAACTTGGTTTTCAAGAATGAATAGGATATACTTAATGGTTAGAGTGATTAAAATGGCACATATATATTTAATAAAAATATTTTTAAAAAGTACATTGGCATTTATCTTTTAAGATCCCACCCTTCTGTGATGTAGACACCAAAATAGCCACTAGAGAGGCCACAAGGAGAAAAACCAACATGCCCTGGCCAACATCTCCAGCCACCTGAGACCTTCCAACCATTCTAACTGCCATCTGACTGAAAGTGCACAAAGGACCAGCCTATATCGGTGAACAACAACCCACCAAGCCACAGAATTTTGAGAAATAATAAATGGTTGTTTTAAGTCATTTACAAAAGACAGAGAGACAGAGAGAGAGAGAGGTTTACTGAGTGGAGAGAAAAAGGGCAATTGAGGCTTGAGCAGGAATTGCTCAAGCAATTGTGTTTGAGGAAAGCAGATGCATAAAAGGTCCTGGTTCAGTGCAGCGGGCAATAGGAGCTGGTGTTTATAGAACACCTCCTGTGTACCAGGCACTGTTCTAAGCATGCTCCATGCATTACCTCACTGAATCCTCACAATAACCTAGGTGAGGAAACAGATACACAGAAGGCAAATCACTTTATGCAGGCCACACAACTAGTAGGTATCTTTGAACCAGAAGAAAAGGAACCTCTGTCTCTTACCGTGGCCTCCTTTCCAAGTTGGAGCTGAAGTATGGAAAACCTGATTGTCACAGGTATGCTGAGGTACTGGTTCCTGTGCCCTTATGTCTACTGAAGTTCCCAACCAGTCCCTGGCCCAGCACCATCAGTATGTTGTAAAAATACAATTTTCCTGAGTGTCAGTTGTCACAGTCCTAATCCTATGCACCCCTAGGTCAAGAGATTGGTCAATGTAAGTTCTGCTTTTTAAAGCCACTTCTACTCTCTGATATAATATCTACTCCTTGGAGGCTAAGCCATGCAGTTGGCCTGTCATCCCTTCTCCTCACCTAACTACGTTCCTCAGTTGTAGACTGGCTTGGGAAGCACCCCTGGTTTCTTTTTCACCCCATGTCCATCCCTCACCTGGGAGCTTTTGAGCTCTAGTGGCATTTCAGTTCCTTGATTGTTTCATCTTCAATAACTTTTTCTTCCATTGAACTTCAGCCAGGACCTTACTCTCAGATGGCTCTTCATCTGAGGTTATTGAAGATGCCCATCTCTTAGGATAATTTCCATCTCTCTGCCTGGTACTTCCATTACACCTGTTCTGGGACCTTCAGGCCAGTGACATGAGCCTTTCTAGAATTCTTTTACCACTTGAGCATCCATTTTGTGCCTTTTGTTTTAAGCACTCTTTTTTTTATATATAAATTTATTTATGTATTTTATTGGCTGTGTTGGGTCTTCGTTGCTGCACACAGGCTTTCTCTAGTTGCGACGTGAGGGGGCTACTCTTCATTGTGGTGTGCAGGCTTCTCATTGCAGTGGCCTCTTGTTGCAGAGCACAGGCTCTAGGTGCGTGGGCTTCAGTAGTTGCGGCACATGGGCTCAATAGTTGTGGCTCATGAGCTCTAGAGCGCAGGATCAATTGTTGTGGCACAGGGGCTTAGTTGCTCCGCAGCACATGGTATCTTCCTGGAGCAGGGATAGAACCTGTGTCTCCTGCAATGGCGGATTCTTAGCCACCGCGCCACCTAGGAAGTCCTTAAGCACTCTTAAAAGCTGAGATCTTAAACTCCTTGACCTCGTCACAACCGTCTGGCAAAACTTCCTCCTTGGATTAACCCAATAGCTCACTCTTTGTGTGCCTATATCTTAACTGTTCAAACGAATAGAAAAATCACGTGACTATCATATTAGTATCACCATAAATTTGGAGTCTTCATTTTCAGTGGGCCCCTCAATATTCCTGAAATCTTACCATATTCTCCTGCGCTCCAACTTGCTACAGTGACCATTTCAAATTCATAATCAAACTTTACTGTAAGCTTCTTTAGGATGGGGGTCCCTGTCTGGCTTTTTCACCACTAAATCTCCAGTGCCTAGGATAGGCTTAATACACAGGCACTCAATAAGTATCTATTTACTGACTGATGTGTAGTAATAGTGGTAAGCATTTTATGCAAATATTACTAAATGTTAGCTATATGCCGGGCTCTATTCTATGTGAGCTATATGTATTAGCTCATTTAACCCCCACAAACCCCCCAGTGAGGTTAATTAGGACTTTTGTCATTCCCATTTTACAGAAAAGGAAATTTAGGCAACTTAGAGAGATGAAGTCATAAAACTTGTAAGTGGCAGGGCAGGTATTCACTCCTTAGAACCTGTAGAGAGAGAGTCCAGGGGGTCCGGTTGAGTTTGTTGTTTGTTTGCTTTTTACTTTTTGGCCACACTGCTCAGCATGCGGGGTCTTAGGGTATGTGGGATCTTAGTTTCTGACCAGAGATCAAACCTGTGCCCCTTGCAATGGAAGCGCAGAGTCTTAACCACTGGACCACCATCCAGTTGAGGTTTGTTTGTTTTTTTCAGTTGAGTTTTATACAACCAGGCAGCTGTGCTTCAGACTGGAGGTCAAGAGACAAGTGGAAATGAAGATTCATACTCAGGAGGGGACAGATAACCTGGTGACCTCAGAAAACAGAATATCCAACCTTGTTCACACCCTTGCTTTGGCAGAGCACCTCCAACAGGCCCCTGATGAAACTGAGGCAGTGTGTGTGCAGAAAGCACATTTGGGTAGTAAGATGCATTTCTTTTTCTCCATATGAGCTAAGATATCAATCATATATTTGAATACAAGGGGGTGGATCCATGGTATATTTGTTGGTGACTTTAATATTGGGTAAGATCCTCCCTGGGCTGAAATTCAGCCTTGAGTTTTCTTTGCTTTTTTTTTTCTCTTTCTTTCTTTTGTTAAGGTGCATTTAAAAAAAATATTTTATTTATTTTAGGCTACGTTGAGTCTTTGTTGCTGTGCGTGGGCTTTCTCTGGTTGTGGCAAGCAGGGATTACTCTTTGCTGCAGTGTGCAGGTTTATCATTATAGTGGCTTCTCTTCTAGATGACGACCTCTAGGCGCTCCAGCTTTAGTAGTTGTGGCACGTGGGCTCAGTAGTTGTGGCGCACGGGCTTAGTTGCTCCCGGACCAGGGCTTGAACCCATGCCCCCTGCATTGGCAGGCGGATTTTTAACCACTGCCCCACCAGGGAAGCCCCTAAGGTGCATTTTGAAGAGAGACATTACAAACTACCTCTCAGGTAGGAGAGATAACATATCATTACACTGCTGGAGTCCTTTCCCTTCATAGTAGCTTCCCCCACTGCGTCCCTGAGATAGGGAATGAGACCACCAACAATGAGCTCCTGCTTGGTGCGGGTCCACAATTCACGAAAATCTCCGGGCAGTTCTGGAAGATGATAATCTCCATTTTACAGATAGTAATGACTAACATTTACTAAGTTTATTAGGTGTCAGGCACTGTGTTGAGTGTTTTTAGAGCATCACTCCATTCGATTCTCACAGCAATACTCTAAAATTGGAACCACTGTATGGATGGGTCAGAGAAGGGAGGTGCCTTGTCCTAGGATACACAGCACATCTTCCTTACCCAGAGACTAAGCTACCTCATCACTCATTTCTGGAAGAACTGAGGGCTTTCTTCCGTGGAAGCGGGGAGAGAGGAGATTCCAAGGAGAAGGCTGACGCTGATTTCCACCCAACGCAAATCCGGAGGGCGGTGTATCTTCCCACACTCTCAACTAATCTCTGACCCAGGCCGTGCCCTGCGGCGGGGAGGTGGTGCGCATGCGCACGGCCTCCCGTTCAGCCCCGCCCCCCGGGAGGGCTTCCCTTCTTGCTCTTGGCTCTGGGACTTGCGCACTACGTCCCCAGCCAACGACTCCTTCCCGGTCGGGGACTTCCGGTGCGCGGGGTGCGGTTCCGGGTCGTGGCGAGGCTGGGGGCAACAGGGCTGCTGCTCGGCCGGCCAGCGGCGGCGAGTGGCGGGGGCACGAGGGCGAGCCCGGAAAGCGGCTGCTGAGCGGGCTGGGAGGAGCGCCAGTCCCCGAGGATTCCGAGAGTGCGGAGCTCGGGCTGGGGCCGGGAGGCGCGGGGGGAGCCGGGCTCTCCCGTCAGGAACGTGTCCCAGGGCCAACCCGGCCCGTAGTGTGGCAGCAGCTTCAGGTAAAGGTTGCCCCAGCCGCTAGCTCCTTCGCTCGCCCCCCCGCCAGCCCACCCTAGGAGCCTGGCGGCCCTCCTCTCTCCTCCGCGCTCGGTGTTGCCCAGCGGGCAGCCTATCTGGCCCTTGCTCTGGTCTCCCGTGAGCATCCGTTTCCTGGCTCTTTCCAGAATTGGAGACTGCTGTGAGCCTGACAGCTGGGTGTGTGATTTGGGGGAGGAGAAGCTAGTGGACCTGGTAGTATTGAGGTTTGGGGAGGGTAGTGTTGACTTTGGCAGTTTCTGGCTCTACACTCGGCAACATCTACGTGTCTTAATCTTCACAAGGTGAAAATCAAGTTTTTTAAAGCATTGCCTGTGCAGTCCCTGTTTCCTAGTGCCACTTATCTCCATTGCCCCAAAGGGGCAAACAGCCTCGCAGAACTGTTTTTTTTTTCTAGCTACAGTGCTGCTGGAACTTTGATTCAGCTTTTTGTTTATGGGAGTGGCATAGAGTCTTCTAGATCTGTTTAAGGCCGGGGGAAAAAATCACTATATTTTAAAGAGGAGCATTACTTTAACCAGAGACCCAAGAGTTGACTCAAAGATTGGCTCATTTTTCATCCTAAATGAAATGATTTTTGAAGCCTGTCACAATACCTGGCACTGTGCAAAAGCATCATGTTATAAGCCAAAACCAGCAAAGTTCAAAACTTCCCCAGGTGTGAACAGTCAAATGGAGACAGGTGTTGACACACAGAGGCGAAAGCAAAGTCAACATTCTCATTCTGTCAATATTTTGAGAAACAGAAGGGGTGGATTTCTCAATTAAAACAGCAAGAAAAGGAGGCACCATGTTTTATTCATATTCTGTGAGCTCACACAAGATGCTCAGTAAGCACTGAAAGAGTTGTTGATGAAGTATTGATATTTGTTTTATCTTTTTCAATTTACACACTTGCAAACTTGCTGGGGCTGTGAGGCATGCTGGTGGCCCCTTTGCCATTCAGCTTTGTGCTCGTACCTACCTTCATCTACTCTGATGCCTGAGTGTACTCACACTCCTCTATACCTCCTGATCTGGCTCCTGGCTAACTTTCCAGCTATGCTTCAAAAGACCCCCTACCCTGATCCTTTACTCTGGATAAGTAGGTCCTCAGATTGCCTTTGTTCTTTCCTTTGTTTGTTGTTTCTGTAGGACTTTCTCTTTGCCTAGATTTCTCCTTTTCTGTTTCCACCTATTGAGATGTTACCCAGGGCCCAGCTGAAATTGGTTTTCCCTCGCCAGTTCAGGGCAACCTCAGCTGGAAATGATTTCTTTTCGAGAATTCTGTAAACACTTATTATATCTACAGTTATTTCACTTAGCAAACATTTACTGAGTACGGAGGTATACCAGGTACCATGCTAGACAATGTAGAGGTAGATAAGACTCAGTTCTTGCCTGCTCAATTTAGTGAGAGAGGTAAGGAAATCATTCTAAGACAGAATGGTGTACACTGTGGGAGAGTTCTTTTTGTGATCCAGTGGTAGCACGGTAGAGGGGGTGTTATTCTCTTTTGAGGAGTTGCTATGGCCAGGTAATGTTTCATAATGTGGGGTTAACTAAGCTTTGTTATTTACTGTACTGGGGATTATATTAGGTTTCTTTTGTTTAATCATTTTAACCTTGATTCACAGATTAGGAAGGCTCAGGATAAATAACATCTGGTATGAGATAGAGCCAGGATTCAAACTCTTTTCCGTTACGTGTTTTTTCCTTCTTTCTCACACTATCGCTCTCTATATGCAAATACATATTGAAACAACTATACAAGAGAAAAAACATGAATGTCAATGAATGTCACATAGTCCTTTAAATGTAGAGAAAACCATAATCTTCCAAGGCAAGAAGGTAGTAGGTAGGTCAGTCCAACGTTGAATATGAGTGGACCAGACATTCTGTAGAGAACAACCGTCGACTCTGGCTTCAGTTCTTGGTCCTTCCCCTTTCTAGATACGTGACCTTTGGCAAGTTTCTAAGCATTATTTCCTTCAAGTGTAGTTGGGGATGGGGAATGATAGAAACTTCATGGAGTGTTGTGAGCTAATGTGGGTAAAGGGCCTCATTCATGGCAAGGCCCCCTGGAATGATAGTGATAAGATGCAAAGATACAATGCCTGTGGCATGGTTTTAGAACAGTGAGTAGACCAGCCTGAATACATCAAGCCATTACTTCTTTCACTGGGGATACTGGGAAGTAAAGTTGGAGGATTTTGTAGGGGGTCAGAGTCAGAGCTTGTGTGTTGGGCAAGAGGTCAGTTCCAGTTTCTGCTCATAACCTTTCCCGTTAATAAATGCCTTGAAGATCTATGATTCATTCAGCAGTGCCAGGGAAAATGTTAGACCCAGGGATGCAAAGAGGAATATAACCAGGTCTCCACCCCGAGGTTGTTGACATTCTCATAGGGGAGACTTGTGTGCAGGTGAACCGTAGTAAAGCATTGCAGGCACTAAGATAGCAGTCTGCACAGGGTACTGTGGGGCACAAAGGAGGAAACACTGATAACGGTGGCTAATGAGCACTTATGTGTGCCAGCATTGTGTTAAATGCATTTTTTCATGTATTCCTCTACAGGATGGTGTTATTAGCATTCTGATTTTACAGATGACGAAACTAGAGCACAGAGAGGTTAAATGAATTCCTTTAGTTTATGCAGTTGTTGGAGCTGAGAGTGGAGGGGATGATTGGCTGGACCTTGGTAACTCCACTCTTCAGTACTACGCTGTGTTGTTTCTTCTTTGTGATGTGGATGGCTTCAGAGAGGGGCTAGCTCTTGAGCCCTGGCTTCAGTGTGCCTGTCACCGTGCTGGGCAGTAGGAATAATGAGGAATAAACATGGCTTCTGCACTCAAGGAGCTCATCATCTCATCTGTCACGTTAAATATATATATATTGATATTTAAGTGGGTGTTTGTTTTGCTTGTTGACTCATAACTGAAGACGTTAGAAACTGTTGCAGTTCAGTGGATTACATGTGCTTCAGCTGAGAGAATTTGCCGTAAATCTGTTATTCTGATATATTGGCCTTACTATTCAGGACACAACAATAGATACCAAATTATTCTGTGACAAGGAATTCTTTTTTTTTTTTTTTGATTTAAATATTTTATTTGGTAGATTGTACTGGAAAACATTGATGGGAGGGAATCTAAGACAGGGAAGAAAAGGAAGTCAGTACAAAACGTACATAAGCAGGTTACTGGCTGTAGGTATGTGGGCTCAGTACCCACTGAGATACTTTGGATAACGTTATGGGACATGCATTGTCATTTTGTGACAAGGAATTCTGTCAAATTTATTCTCCCATGGGAAGTGCCCTGACCGTGTGTTTTCTGTGAGTTTGAAGTTTTTGACCCAAAAGTTAGCACATTTCAGCTTGAGTTAAACTTAAAATAATTGAGTGCTTAGAGTCATCGTTAAATGTTTTTGTATACCTTATTTCCTTTGATCTTCATGATTCTGTGAGCTAGGTGGTTTTACCAATGAATTACACATAAGTAGCCTAAGACTTAGTGGTTAAATGTTACCCAAGAGTCACACAGCTAGTGAGTTGATAATGCAAAAAAAAAAAAAAAAAGTTGGCCAAAAGAGTAAACAGACATTTATTAATTTAGTTCTCTTTTGAATTCTCCCTCAGGAGTTTCCAACTCAGATGCCCATGATGTAATATAAAGAGCAGGACAGACCTGAACTGGGGGTCCCATAACTACTCAGTCATTCTGAAGTTAGCAATCACTACTTAGCTCTAGTTGCTTGTCACTGTATGAGGAAGTGGGGCCAGTGTCTCTAGATCTTCCAGTCATTTTCAAGAAATGCTGGAAATCTGGATTTTAATGTATTTAGTTTAAAAAATTGCCATTAAAAAATCATCATGTAGACCAAAACACATTTGTGGGTGTGTACAGTTGTAGGATGCCTGATTGTGAACTCTGACCTACCTGCTCACAGAAATTTTGGTACCCACTGTTCAAAGGAGGAGGTACAGCCCACATTGTGATTATTGATCGTACATCTGCTGATAAATTGCTGGAGTGAGGGGATGTTGTATTTGACTCTACTGTTATCTTTGGGGAGGTGGCAAAGTGAATGCTTTTATTGTACAATCAGGCTAAATTTCTGGAGGGATGGGATTTGGGTGAGTTGATGACCTTGTAACACTTTTATGCCTTTAGCACTTTCAGTGCTACCAGATCTCTTGTATCTGTGGTCCTCTCTACAGTACATGAAGTGAACAAGGAGGGTTATCATAACCTCTTGAGATGAAGAAATTTAGGAAGTGCACTAGACTGAGAGGGACTTGAATTCTGAATACAGGTGTGGCACTAACAGCCTTTTGATTTTGGTCAAGTCACTTAAAAATCTTTGTATCCCTTTTCCCATCTGGATGATAATGAGGGAGCTCAATTGAAGTCTTGGTGAGGTCTTTTCAGGATGCCAAGCTTTCTGATTCTAATTGACATGCTTAAAGTCGCACAACTGATTACCGGCAGACCCCAGTGGAGAACAGTGCAAATCTAAAATGCTGCTTCTCCTCTCTTGATGACAGGTAGGGGGCCGCTGTTCAGCTCTACCCTCTCTTCTTTTTCCATTACTTCTGGGAAAGGACCTTGACAGGCCAGGTGCTCCCCAAATGTATGCAGTGCTTTGTTGACTCTGTATACACAATATTGGAAGGAGGCAGAGAGACACCCAACATAGTGAGAGAAATATGGTCAGGGAGCTCCCAGCCCAAGAGTTTAATTTATTTTTATTTTAATACCCAGCTTCCACACAGTGAAAATTGAAGAAATTTTGGTCTTCTAGATACTTGTTTTCATTCATACTCTATCATATAAAAAATAACATAGAATATAAAAATGAAAAAAATAAATCTTGAGCAGTCATTCAGAATTTATTAACTCTAGTTGGCAGCAATCTAGGTATATTGAGGAAACAGATTTAATATAGGAAACACAAAATTTGGACCCAAAGAACAAAACAGTTTTAGTAATTGAAACTGAGGTAAATGGGAGAAGCCACTTAAACAGCAAAACTTAAATTCTGGAAGTAGCAAGAAGGTATTAGAATAACTAGTGGAATTAAATTATGGTAATCGCTTGTGAAATAAATTGAATATTATGTCACATTTACCGCTAAATATATACAGTGTTAAGTCATATCTTATACTTGAGTATACTTTTATGAGTATGCTTTTATTATTGATGCTGTCAAAATGGACCAAATGTGTAAAACTTCAAAAAAAAATGACATTTTTCATTTCCCTGTGGACTCATTTTAAGGTACAGTATTATAAATAAGTACTGTTTCTGCAGACAAATTGGTAGAAAATTGTTTGAAAGAATGGTTTTTCTTTTTAAAACAAATTGTTAATCTGTACTCTAGTTGCCTACATACAGGAGACTAACAAAGAAGAACTGAGGTACAGACTTGAATCTTGAAGCAGTGTGAGGTGGGGCTTTGGAGTCACACCCACCTGGATTTGAATATTGGCTCTGTCAGTCATTAACTGTGTGACCCAGACAATGCAAAGTGAGAACAGTACTGCCAATCTCATATGGTACTTGTAAGGATTAAATGAAACGGCTTATGTAAGTACCTAGTACCGTGATGCTTTTGGAGGGATGTAGGTACCAGCACTCGGGGCACAAGCCATTCAGATGTTAGTATAATGTAATAAGAAATGATTTCATGGAGTGGTTGTAAAGGAATGAGACTCGTTTTCATGTGTGGATCATGAAATTAGTCTTGTTAATTTCTAGTTGTACTTTGTGAATTAGCATACTTATCAACTGCACTGTTGAGAAAAGGGTTTCATTATGCTATTTTTAGGCTATTAAATGAATTGATCTGTTAAATAACAGTAAACACTTTCAATTGCTTATATTACCTTTTTTGTGTGCCCATGACTACTTTTTGAAGCTGTTTGAACTGGGAATATATTATGTTCTCGTCCCCACCTTACAAATGCAGAAACTGAAGCTTAGAGAATAAAGTGATTCAAGGTAGACAGTTACTGATAATGGCAAAGCTGGGATTTGAACCTTTGGTTTTTTTTTACTCTAAATTCCACAGTGCTTTTGTCACTATTACATGCTGCACTAGATTTGGATATTGGAACTGGCCCTTGTTTTGGGGGGATCATCGAACTGCGGCCCTTCTTACTCATTTTAAACTTAATGCCTGTAGAAAGTTGTTACTGATTATATTGTGAGAGTGTTTGGTTACAAGTATACTCTTATGATTTGAAGTTTAAAGGTTTGATAAAACTCTAATAGTACTACTCATTGCTGGCAGAGGTTGAAAGTGAGATGATCACTCATATATTACTAGTGGGAATAAAAATTGGTAAAACTTTTCTGGAAAGAACTTTAGCAGTAATGATCACGAGCCTTTAAAAAAGTCATGTATGCCTTTTGAGCTTGTAATCTCATTTCTAAGAATCTTTGTTAAAGAAATAATCGGAAATGTAGAAAAATATTCATGTTCAAAGATGTTCACTGGAAATATTTATAATAGGAAAAAATAGAAACAACTTTAGTATTCAACAAAGAGGTGAGAGAAATTATGGAAAAGCCATAGAATGGAAATATGGTACAAGCATTTTAGATGTTTTAGAAGAATTTTAATGACATTAATATGCTCATCATATTATATGAAGTGAAAAAAGGATATAAAAGTATATAAAGTATGATCTCAGTGTCAAACATGTAAAGAAAAAACAGGTGGTTATGCTTTTCTGTTTCCCAAAATATTCTCTGATAAACATAAATCACTTTTCAATAAAAAATCCTTTTAGTTTAACTTGTAATTGAGAAATATGAGTAGAGCTAGTGCACATCATTTTGCCCAAAAAAGTTTTCCCTAATACAGGTGATCTGAAGTTATATTTAGAAAGGATTGTATATTCAAGTTAGTTTTAACCTCAGTTGTTTTACACTTAGAATATGGTTTCCTGTATCTTGACATAAATGATCTTGAGGTTCCCAGGCTAGCCCTCCTCTCCTGCCCAAAAATATCTTGAAAGAAGAGTCATATTTGTGTAGCTGGTACCAGTGTCCCAGTGCTGCTGTCACCTCTTTAGTGGCCAACGGGTCATTGAGTAGCCCTGTGACAGCTCTCTTTCAGAGAGAGTATATGCCTATCTCTGTAAGACTGGTCATTGGTATATAGAGCTTTTTTGTGTGGGTTGAATGTTTGTATCTTGCTAAGTGCTTTTTTTGGCATGGAAAATTGTAAGTGTGAATTTCTATCTCACTTTCGAAAAACTTTGTAAGAAAAAAAGTTCAAAGTTTGAATTTTGATTTTTCTGATAGCAGTATTCAAGGTGTATGAATATTAAAATGTCATGAAGAATTGTACCTTTTACTCTCTTCTAATTGTATACTTCATAATTGAAATTGCAGTAGTTTCAGCATGTACAGTTAAGTATGATGTCTAGTTTTTTTTTTAATGTGTATGGTGATTCTCCTATATACAATATACAAAAGCATGCAAAAAAATTTAACAAAGTATTTGAGCATATTTAAATTAGGAAAATACCAGGCAAGATGTTTCTTTTTGTAAACTGCTTCTGTCCAAAGCATTCTGTATATTATCAGAATGAAAAATGACAGCACTTTGTCATCTGTTCAAATTGATATTGCACTCTTTGCAGTGACAGCTGAAAAGGCCCACAGGTGCCATATAAAGAGGTGACCATGTTGTCATATTTCATTTCGGCATCCCTCTGCAAAGCCATAATTACCTAATTAGGTTGTTAATTAGGAGATTAGCATTTCACTGTATTGATAGAATGCTCTTTACTGGCGTGGGGCTAGATACAGATTTGTCTGCCCTAATTTATAATCTCTGCCTTTTTTGTACTTGTTTATTTGCTTAAGATCCTGATGTGGGGCAATTCAGTTTACCTGAGAAACAGTTTGTTTACAAGCTAATGAAGCTTCCATCACTGGTTTAAATTTGCTGAGTTAAAATATGAACAGATTTAAAAGGGTGGTCGCATCCCCAAAATGATAATAAAAATTCTGGGTTGGTATAACTTGTATTCTCATTAGCATAGAGAACAAACACATGATAAGAATTGAAATTGTTGGTATTAAGAAAAAATTCAAAATACAAAAAGTAAGTCTGAAATGTGATAGAGATTTATATATCCTAAACTAGGCGAAGAAAACTAGTTATCTTTAATAACAAATCTCTGTCATTTACACTTGAGACGTAAAATGTGTTAAATATTTTTAATGTATTTCAGAAGCCGAAGCTTGGTTAATGACTTCAGAACAAATATATTCAGTCTTCAGTTTAGACTTCCTTAGATAGTCATCATGCATCAGGGTTTATTTCATTTGTACCTTCTGATCATTAGTCTGTGCTTGGAACATTCTCTTCCCACAGTCTTTGCAGTCCTGAGTGCTTATGGAATTTGAAGTATTTCACAGTAACCTTCACTTGGTGAGCTATTTGGAGTAAGCAGTGCTTCTGTCAAGTGTGTGGAAATTCTTTTTTGGGGGGAAGAAGAGGGCTAGCGAAAAAATTTTTACTTATTTTTACTCCAGTGTATGATTTGACTATAATGTTTGTAATTTGCATTATATGTATCTTTACCACTCTTTCCAGTTAAGGAGATTTAAGTCCTAAAACTGAACAATGTTAGGAGTACCATTCCCACTGAGGTAGTAGTTTACCTCCTTTTGATTATATTGGTATTAGCTGTTAGGGTTGTAAAAAGTGCATGTATGCTTAAGCCTTTTTCCCCTATAGTTGTTATGAAAAATTGCATTTGGTTGTATCTGTAATTTTCTTCAAAATTAAAAAAAATTTAAAATATTTTTATATGAAGAAAATGTTATATGCAGAATCTTCCATTTAGTCAATTAAGCTTTTTGCTTAATTGCAATCATTCATTTATTCAGTCAGCATTTGCTGAGTATAAATTAGGTACTGGTCATATGTCTGGGTATCGAGCAATGATACCCGGCCTTGATAAGGTCAAACCTTCCTGGGGGCAGGTGCTATCTAAATTGGGATCTGAAGGATGAAGGAGAGAGTGATGTTTAAGTGAGGTGAAAGGAGAGAAAAAACTGTTCAAAGGCTATAAGAACACTAAAAGTTGAGATGGCTAGAGTAGAAAGAACAAAGGGGATAAATGGAAGATGGGACTGCAGAGGTAGCAAGTTCAGTTATATTAAAGAGTTTGGGAAGTTATTAAAGGGTTTTAAGGCAAGTTAGGGAACAATTGCTATAGCCTAGGTGAGAGAAGGTAGCTTGGATTGAATAGTGGAGATAAAGAGAAGTGAATGAAATCCAGAGACAGGAGATATAGGATTGGTAATTAAATGGTGGTAGGTCAAAGAAAGGTCACAGAAAGGAGTCAAGGATTCTAATTTGGACATTCTACTTGTTTCCTAATTTTAAGTATGAGAATATATGTTTGAGTACCTGATAAGAGAAGTGGTCCATGAGTCTTATTTTCCAGTATGACCCCAATATATACAGTACTAGCAACTAGCTTTCTTTTTTGGCGAATTGAGGAGAATACTAATATTTGAGTGTCACTGCTGGGCCCTATATTGTCACAGCAGCTTTGTGAGGTATGAAAGAACATCTTACTGAGGTGCAGAGGAATTGTGACTCTCCCAGTTTTCTCAGCTCCTGGGTGTTAGAATTGGGGGCATACACAGCTCTCCAGAGTCTTTGTGTCGTCTGTGATGCCACATTGTCTTCCTTGTTATGTCCTCCTCCGTTTGTTTATTCCAAAGTGAAGAAGAGAATTACTCCCTAGTAGCTCAGTAGGTTGCTGACAGAGGCATCGTGTTAACTCTGTGGCTTCCCAGGCCCAGCCCTGGGGTGGATTAAATCAGTGTCTGGTGCTTGGGTAGGAGAAGCTGCTCGGTGCAGGAGTGTTTGCTTCAGCAAAGTCAAAAATTCTGTTGGGTTTTCTGGCCCTAGGCTTTAATCTCCCTCAGTGAGGAATGTAGATTGGCTACTTCCACACAACGTCGCTAATCTATACGAAAATTCTCCTTTCCCCAGGGCAAGTCTTGTAAACTCAGATTTTTGGGTGAGGAATTTGGCATCTCTTTGATGTAATCAACCTGTGTTACAAATTGTTTAAAATTTTTTTATGGTTACTGTTGCCAGTACTGTTCAATGAAGTGATTTGCTGGTATCCTAGTGTTGGAATCACCTGAACTAGAAGAAATTCTAGGGTGCAGCATGGATTCTAGCCTTTCTGTGTTCTTCCTCACGCCCTTTTAAAATTGAGATGTAGCTCATGTATCATAAAATTTACCCTTTTAAAAGTGTACACTTTAATGGTTATTACCCCCAAAGAAACCCCATACCCATTAGCAGTCACTCCTCATTCCTCCCTCTGCCAGCCATTGGCAACCATTAACCTACTTGCTGTCTCTATGAATTTGCCTATTCTGAACCTTTTATATAAATGGAATCACACAATATGTGGCCTTTTGTGTCTAGCTTATTTTACTTAGGATAATGTTGTCAAGGTTCATCCATATTGTAGCACACATCAGTACTTCATTTCTTTTCATTGCTGAATAATATTCCATTGTATGGAAGCACTGCACTTTTCCTATGCATTCATCAGTTGGTAGCGATTTGGGTTGTTTCCACTCTTTGGGTATTGTGAATAATACTGCTGTGAACATTCCTGTACAAGTTTTTGCGTGAGCATGTTTTCAGTTCTGTTGGGTATATTACATTGGAGTGGATTGCTGGGTCACATGGTAACTCTGTTTAACATTTTGAGGAACTGCCAAATTGTTTTCAGAGGTGGCTACATCATTTTACATTCAAGCCAGCAGTGTATAAGGTCCGCCACCTTTCTGCTTCCGCATTCTTCAGGCTCTCTGTTGCTCTGGTCTGGGCTGGAAGCAATCCTAGGCATTCCATAAACCCTTTTGTCTTGATAAATGGGAAATTTTCCAATTTTATCTCTTCAGCTACATTCATTCTACAAACATATGTGTACTAGGCCTTATGTTAGGTGTTAGTGACAAGAAACCAAAGTCTTCTAGTCTTTTCTTCTACAATCCAGTAGTTGGAGCTTCTTACTGTGAAATGCAGGGAGAGGGAAAAGCCAGTGAAGAAAGTACATTTTACCCTTGAACAACACGGGTTTGAATTGCACTGGATTTTTTTCAGTAAGTACAGTATGATAGCATCTCCAATTGGTTGGATCTGTGGATATGGAACCGTGGATATGGAGGAGGGAGGGCCAACTATGGGACTTGAGCATCCACAGATTTTAGTATCTGCACAGGTCCTGGAAACAGCCCCCCAAGGATGCTGAGGGACGACTGTAACTGCTTAGATATTTGTGAATTTCCACAGCACAGATCCTAACTTTAGAATCTAGGCAAAGGTTGAGTTGACTTTCAGAGGTTCTGGGGTTTCTTTTTTTTGGCTCATTCTTTAGTTATAGTCATCCTTCGATATTTGCAGGGTATTGGTTCCAGAACCCTGAGGATACCAAAATTCACAGATGCTCAAGTCCGTTACATAAAATGGCATAATATGGTCGGTCTTCCCTATCCTGGGCTCTGCATCTGTGGATTCAACCAACCAACCGAATTCCATCTGCAGTTGGTTGAATCTGCGGATGCCAAACCTGCATATATGGAGGGAGGACTGTCTTGCTGTTCCTTCTTTGGCTTTTGTCCCTAGATCACTGCTCCTTTCCTTGCATATTTTCTCTGGGTAAGCTCATTCACATGCATGCCTTCATCTGTCATTTATATGTTATGTCTTCCAAACTTGCTCAGATCTTTCTCCTAGGCTTCTGGTTTGCCTATCCTTCATGTGTCACTGGTATATTGCTGTCCCAGATTTGCTCAGAACATTCTCATGGGCTGGTCGGTTTGCATCATGGGGGGTCTCTGTTTGGTTAATGCATAGACACTCGGGCTCATTGTGTCTGAAACAGTTCCTCATTTCCCCTCTCCCTGTTAAGCTCTTTGCTTTTGAGCTCACAGCTCCATTTGTTGCTGCCATCATGCAAGCCATAAACTTTCCCCTTCTCCTAACCTTCCACATCCACTCAGTCACCAAGTTCTACCAATTTCATCTCCTAAATATATTTTTTAACTATTTCTTAAATTCATAGGCCTATCTTTCACTGCCTTTCTTTGGATTTCATCATCTCTTCCCTGAACCGTATTCACAGCTTCATAACTAATCTTGTGCCTTGTCCATCAGATTAATTTTCTGTGCAACTGCCAGAGCAGTCTCTCTGAAATGCTAATCTAATCAGCAACTTTGAACTCCATGTAGTTTTAGTTGCTGCATGTTCTGCTGTTTGTTATTTTAGTGCCTTGTCTCTTTGACCTTTCTTCCAGCCATCCAGCTTCTCATCTTTGAAGATTCATTTTAGACCAGGGAATAATAGAACTAATAATAATAGTAAACATTTGTATAGTGCTTACCATGGGCCAGGTGCTGTTATACACACATAACATATATGAATTCTTTCAGTCCTCACAATAATCCCATGAGATAGGCACCAAAATTGTTCTGGTTTATAGATGAAGAAGCAGAGGCACAGAAATTGTTACTTTCCCCAGGTCCCCTGGTGAGTGAGTGGCTGAGTCCAGATTTGAACCTAGATAGTCTGATGCTCTTAGTTTCTCCTGGGTACCTTTTCCCAACCTTCCTGTTTCCCTCCACTTCCACCACTCCAAAGGTTAGTTATCCTCTCCCTGCTTCTGCAATAACCTTTGGCCTGATGTTAATCTGTAGTTCATTGGACAGATTTGGAGCACATTTTATTTTAAACATTTTTGAACAAGGAGCCAGCATTATAGACTATTTAATTGCCAGCTCCCTCTCACCCCCATTCTTAAGGGGACTAAGTTGGAAGTGGTCTTTTCCGTTGTCTTGGTCTTAGTCACCTCTGTGAAACCTTGTCTGAGTATCCAGTTTCATTTAGATATCTTTCCTTTGTGTTTCCATAGTTCTTTGTTATATAGAATCCTCTAGCACTGCTCTCATTCTTTATTGAAACCAGTTACGTACTTTTCTCCCTTGGTTGACTGTAAGCCTCTTGGGGATAGGGACTATGACTTTTTTATTTTCTTTTTAAAGTTTAAAAAAAATTTTTTTTTTCTTTTTTGTAAAAATTATTTATTTATTTATTTTGTTGGCTGTGTTGGGTCTTTTTTTGCTGTGCGCAGGCTTTCTTTAGTTGCGGTGAGTGGGGCTACTCTTCATTGTGGTGCACAGGCTCCTCATTGCTGTGGCTTCTCTTGTGGCAGAGCACGGGCTCTAGGCGGGTGGGCTTCAGTAGTTGCAGCACATGGGCTCAATAGTTGTGGCTCACAGGCTCTAAAGTGCAGGCTCAGTAATTGTGGCGCACGGGCTTAGTTGCTCTGCAGCATGTGGGAATCTTCCTGGAGCAGGGATCGAACCCATGTCCCCTGCATTGGCAGGCGGATTCTTAACCACTGCGCCACCTAGGAAGCCCGGGACTATGACTTATCACTTTATACTGCTAATTCCCAGCATGTAGTAGGTATTCACACTTGTTGAGTTTCTTGAATGAACAGGTAAGTCTGACCCATATCTAGACTAGTGAGAGAAGAGAATTAAAAGTGTGATGAAACGGACTTAAACTGGAAATTCGAGGCAGCATATAATACATGTTCAGAGCAGGGATTGTGGAGCCAGTCTGCCTAGGTTTTATCTTGGCTCCACCTCTCACTAATTATGGGACCTTGGGCAAGTCTGTGCCTCAGTTTACTGATTTGTAAAACATGAATAGTAATAGAATCCACCTCTAACAGTTTTGTAAGTGATGGAAGTGCTTGCTAAATAAATAAGCAGGACTTCCTAGGTGGCACAGTGGTAAAGAATCCGCCTGCCAATGCAGGGGACACGGGTTCAAGCCCTGCCCTGGGAAGATTCCACATGCCACGGAGCAACGAAGCCCATGCGCCACAACTATTGAGCCTGTGCTCTAGAGCCCGTGAGCCACAACTATTGAGCCCATGTGCTGCAACTGTTGAAGCCCACGTGCCTAGGGCCCGAGCTCTGCAACAAGAGAAGCCACCACACTGAGAAGCACCCACTCGCAGCAGCTAGAGAAAGCCTATGTGCAGCAATGAAGACCCAATGCAGCCAATAAATAAAATAAATAAGCAACCTTTTGGAATCCAGAGAATTATTCTAACTTAAACTGTATTTTGTGAAACACTCCCCCGCAACTGTATAACATTATAGGCAGAATGAAGCCAGTCCTGCTGCTCTATCCTCATGTTTGATCCATTTGGTGATTTTTTTTTTTTTAAGGTAATCTAGAAGGACCAAAAAAAATAACTGGCAAAGTTAGTGCAGTTTTTAAAAATAATAATAATAACAGTTACCATTTTTTGAGGTTATGAAAGTACCATTCAAATGAAAGTGCAAAGCACCTTTCGAAATCACATAATAGTTTGGGGGTTATCTGCTAGTTTAGATTATTTTATGCTGTCCTTCATTCATTAGGAGTTGAATAAATGAGTTTGATAGTTGACAGCTTGTTTTCCCTCCAAACAAATGTAGGTAGAACAGGAAACGTCAATAATATTGCATCTTGGATTTGAATGGTGCTTTTTTACTTCTTGTAAGTATCCCTGTGAGGTGGATAAGCAGGACATAGATTATGAATATTTCACTGCGGAAGGAACAGAGGCAGAGGCACCTCACTTGAAGTCATCCCATAGCTAGTCCCTAGGCAGGCTAGAGACAGTAACCTGGAATTCCAGGTGTGTTTACTAACTTTAACTCTTGTAGTTCTAGAAACCAGTTTCCATACATAATGACATATTTTTTAGAAAAAGGTATGACAGTGCACACTCAGCTCAGCCCCGGTGTGGTTTACCTTTGAGAGGGTTTGCTGCCAACATCTTGACACTGTTAAAATCTTCTGTGTCAGAAAAGGAATCCCTTGCACCTCTGTCCTTAGAGTCTGAGCCAAGGCACGGCGATACAAGTAAAACATGCAGTAGAATTCGTCTAGCCTTTGAGGGAAAACAGTACGAAGCAAAAACACAAAAACTTTTTGCTTGAGCTCTAGGTAAACTCCCAATTTCATCCTCCTCATCTCCCTCCTCTTCACATGCGATAGGAATAGAATTTGAGAGCTGAAAAGCCCCTTCTTGTAGTTCAACCTCTCCATTTAACAGATGCAAAAATTGGACTGATGTATAAAACAGGTTTAAAGAGTTTTAAAGAAGTAACTTGTCCAAGGCCATATAATTAGGTCCCTGGTAATTAGGGAATTGGAATTCAGGTTTCCTGAATGGTGCTTGCAATAAACTATGTTGCTTCCCTCAGTTGTTGATGTGGTTAACCTGAGAGCCAGGTAAATGGAAATGTAACTATTGAATTCTTCTGCTTGGTTAAGCAAACTTCAAATAGCGAGGAGACAATAAAAGGAAAATAAATCTTAGACTGTAGCAGGAGACCTATGTACTGAACCAGCACCACGGATAAGGGGCTTTTTTTTTTTTTTTAATTAATCATGGTGCAGCCCTTTGGGAACAAGAAAGATTTGTTTGTCTATTTATGCCACCCTGAGCCCTTACTGCATGCCAGCCACTTTCTACTAGAAACTGGCAGCACGTGATGAATAAGACAGTCAGTGTGCTTAAGGAGCTGAGAGTTTTAGAAGAGAAAACCAGCATATAGACATTATTTTTTCTTAAATGTGTGATTAGTTCATTTGTTCATTCATTCATTCATTCCTTAACATAGCAGCCAGAGAGATATTTTTAAAATGTGAGTTAGATCATATCACTTCTCACAGTCCTCCAATGATTCTCCATTTTACTTGAAATAAAAGCAAAGTCCTTAGAATTGCCTGCAAGTCTCTACTCAATTTTCCCCACTCTTCAGACCTCATCCTGTACTACTTGCTCCCTTGCTGGACTCCTTGATACTTCTTGAACAGTGCTAAGCATACTCCCCCTGCTTGGCCACACACTTCCCTCAGAAATCCACATGGCTTGTTCTCTCATCCTCCTCAAGGGTTTACTCAGATGTCACCTCAGTGCAGCATCCCTTTACTACTTTATTTACAGTTGCAACTGTGGCTCCACCCACCTAGCATGCCCTAGCTCTCTTCTCTGCGCTACTTTTCCATAGCATGTCTTCATTAAAAAAAAAATTATTTATTTGGCTGCGTTGGGTCTCAGTTGCAGCATGCAGGATCTTTTAGTTGTGGCATGCAGACTCTTAGTTTAGGCATGCATGTGGGATCTAGTTCCCTGACCAGGGATCGAACCAGGCCCCCTGCATTGAGAGTGTGGAGTCTTATCCACTGGACCACCAGGGAAGTCCCCCTTCATAGCATTTCTAATTTAATTCTCTATTTTGTTTGTCTCCTTCATTAGAATGTGAGCTCCATGAGGACAGGACTTTCTGTCTGCTTTGTTTTCTGCTGTATTCTCTGCATCTAGAACAGTGCTGGCATACAGGAGGCATTCAATAAGTATTTGTTGAATGAATTAATTCTACAACACTTAGCACCTACTACTAACAGGCAATGTGCTGGATTAATTATTTGGTAGAAGTAGTGACGAAGTGCAGTGCAGTGGGACCACATGGGAGCAGCTAACCTGGTCTGTGGGTTTCATTAGGGAGGTTTCCCAGGAGAATTGACCATTGAGCTGGATTTGGAAGAATGAGTAGGAGGAGGCCAGGTGAAGAAGGATTGACAGTCTTCAGATGAAGTTATAAGTATGGAGGAATGCAACTTGTCTTTATTGTAATTTGAGCTTTGGTTTTCCTTAGGGTAGGATAAAATTTCGGAAAACAGATACTAGGAGTTGAACTTTGTTTCATGCCTTTAAAGATTTGAGCATAAATTTTAGTAGCAAAGTTGTATACATATGTATTAGTCTTGGTATTAATGAAACCATTCTGAGGAGGTTGGAAATGACCACAGATTTAGTGGCTTCAGACAACACATCACTGCAGGGTTTCTCAACCTCAGCATTATTGATATTGACATTTTGGGGGGTATAATTCTTTGTTGTGGGTGCTGTAATGTGCATTGTATGTTGTTTACCAGCATCCTTGGCATCTACCCACTAGATGCTAATAGCACACCACCAGTGTGACAACCAGAAATGTCCTCAGACCTTTTCCTTAGGGAGCAAGATTACTTTCCAATTGAGAACCACCACATTAGAACCACTGCATTACTGTTGGAGAGGGTCCAGGGATTTCTGTCTTCAGCAACATTACAAATGATTGAGGGAGAGAGAGAGATTTACTTTAGTAGAGTAACCACATTTCTGAATTTAGAATTGAATTAAAAAATTTGAAATTGGCAAGCCCTTAAACGTGATACTCATACAACTAACTGTATAAAAGGTAGAAATAAAGTGCTTTTAAAACAGTTTGGACCCTGGGAATTGGAGAAGGGTTCACAGAGGATGAAATATTTGAGTTGGACTTAGAAGAAGAAGATTTGTATTGGAGGATAAGGGCACATGTCACACAAAGGGAGTATCCTTACCAAAGGCTGGATTGTGTTCAGAATAGTCCTGGGAGTTGCATGCTGGGGAGAAGGGGCAGATGAATGAAACTGGGCTGTAAAGAGCCTTAAGTGTATGTGAAGGTGAAGGGTTTAGCCTGTTTTTCTGCATTTCTATTGTTGCATAACAAATTACCACAAACTTAGCGGCTTAAAACAACACAAATTTAATATCTCTCAGTGGGTCGGGAGTCATGGCTTCAGCTGGGTTTTCTTCTTTTCTTTTCTTCCTTCCCTTTCTTCCCTTCCTTCCTTTTTTTTTTTTTTTGCCACACCACGCAGCTTGAGGGATTTTAGTTCCCTGACCAGGGCTTGAACCTGGGCCCCCAGCAGTGGAAGCGTGGAGTCCTAACCTCTGGACCTCCAGGGAATTCCCTCAGCTGGGTTTTCTGCTAGGGGTCTCAAAGAGATGAAATTAAGGTGTCAGTGGACTCCAGCCTAAGGTCCCCCTTTCCTCAGCTCCTAGAGGCTGCTCTCAGATTCTTGCTTTGCGTAGTTGCATAACATTGCTGTTTGCTTCTTCAGTGCCAACAGGAAAATCCCTGACTTAAAATCTCTCTCCCTAGTTGCTTAGGGTGAAGTCTTATATAACAGAAAGTAATCAAGGGAATGACTCTTCCATCACCCTTGCTATACTCTTTTGGCTAGAAGCAAGTCAGGTTCCACCTATACTCAAGGGGAGGGAATAACACAAAGGCATGAATATCAAGAGAAGAATTTCTGGAGCCATCTTAAAATTTTGACTACCATATGCACTTGTAGCACCAAGAAGGCAGTGACCAAGTCTTTTGAAACTTTTTTGCTCAGCATTGTATGTCTGGTGCCTTTCACAGAGTAAGTGTCGGATGAATGAGTATTTGGTAACATCTGAGTGTTACTTAGGGTTTCAGCTCTTATACTGATAATTTCATATTGAGAAGCACTCTAGTTTCTTTGGTATTATTAATTTATTTAGGTAGAACTATAAACATTTTTACCTGGACTCTTAAAGTAAAACCTAAAATTATTTGTTTATTATCACAAGTGTCAATCAAATCTGTTATCTCAGAGAGACAACACCCATTGGAAAAAAATAATTTAGGGCTACATTGCACCAAACCAGCGGATTTCGTGTAACAGCCAGAAATGTTGGCAGTTTGGAGTTTTGGAGGTGGTGGGTGGTTAGGTTGTCTGAAGTTTCACAGCTATTGCTAATAACAATAATTTCAAATAACTAATACATAGTATTTCAAAACACTGAAAATACTGATTGTTTTATAATAGCTGCTTTATGGTAGAGATTTTAGTCTAACTTGTGCTTAGAACTTTATATGTAGTTTGGTGTTATTAATTATGGTTGTTCATATTTGTCATAGGAAACATATTGAGCAAAATATAGATCTTGAGTTATCTATTGGTAAAGGACCGTTTTATCTTCAGAAAATCAGGTATTTCTGACACCAAAACCTGTGTTTTTCCAGTAGCCCTTGCTGTTCAAAATGAAATTAAGAGAATCTCAGTATGTGCCAGTTGGTCCTGGAAGCCACAGAGTAAGCATCGCTCATCTTCCTGGACCATCAGTTTTAGTGATTATATTCAAAGGTAAAATATTTTTTTCTATGAAAAATACAGGTGCAGTATTGTAGGATAGAATGCAAACTATGAATGAATTCTAAAAATAAGCTCCTTATAGCATGTTGCTTTATGTGGCTCCCCCAGGTGCTCTCCTAACCTTGATTTATGGTTACTCTCCTCTGCCCTTCAGGTGTGTCCGTGGACAAGTTTGAGAGGCACTGTACTGTACCAGGCTCCCTTTAAGTGGATCTTGGCAGATGGTAAGATTCAGAGACATTTCAGGTAGAGGTTAGTGGTACAAGGAGAGAAAAATCAAGGGTCAGAGTCCCTTTGCCCACAAGAGATATTTGATAGGAGAGGAGACTTGGTTGTTGAGGGTCTGGCTGGTCCCAGATGGCCTTAGTCACGCATGGTGGGGGCTGGCATCAGAATAGCTGGGGTGACCGACAGCTAAGTTTCTCTGCATTTGGTCTTTTATCCCGAGCTTCTTCCCATGATTCAAATATGGTCCAAACAAGGCTGCAGCAAAAGCTGCAAAGTCTCTTGAGACCGAGATTCAGAAGCCCCACATTACTTCAACTACATTCCGTTAGTCAAAGCAAATTAGAAATGAGCCCAGTGATGGGAGGAGCTACAAAGACTCAAAAATCTACCAAGTGACCTTGGGCAAGTTAACGCCTTTAAGCCTTAATTTTTTTAATAATCTATAGAATTGGGATAATGTTAATACCTACCTCCTCGGGTGGTAGTAAGGATGAAATATGTTGTTACATGCAAAGTACAGCTGATAAGTAAGAAGCTCAGTAATTGTCATTTATTACTGTCCTCCTTGTGTTTTTGCTTAATGAAAACCTGTCCATCTTAAAGTGCCACCTTCTTCCTTCCTGAAGCCTTCTGTATCTTTCTTGTCTCTTGGAAAACGTACTGTCTTAGTGTCTTATTTGGTGGTTAGTATATTGCCTTATGTTACTGTTATGTGTGTACAGGACATAGCTCATGTGCTGAAGCTTGTAAGCCTCTGGAGGGTGCAAGCCAGTGTTCATGTAATTTTTTGTAGGAGTCCCAGTGCCTAGTTCTCAATGATGTTTAGTGAATGAATCCCATATTATTCAAAAGAAGATACAAGCATTTATTTTCTGTTGTTGAAATTTGGTCTAGTAAGTACTTTTAGTCAAAATATAGAAATAAACATGTGAAGGGAAAAATTAAACTCTCCAGATATAGGGTCTCACTATTTACTCTTTAATTAAATTAGGCATATTCACATGGAGGAGATTTTAATTCCCTGAGGGGGGAAAAAGGCTCAGTTTTGCTCTTCTAAAAAATAAGTGAAGATTTAATTTAGAGTTAAATTGGAGAGAGTTAGAAAAAGATTTAAAATCAATACAGTGGATTTTATTTTAATGGTCATTTCACTTATTTTCTAATTCCAGGAGTTATGAATTCCGAACTTAACTAGATCGGAGAATTTTGAAATCTTAGTAAAAAACAGGATCTGTTGGTTTTTATAAATGGAAAACTTTGTACATAATGAAAAGGCTCTGTAATAACTTGTGATCATTTCTTGTTGTGCAAAATAAATGTGAGTGCTTCTATAACATTCTTATGGAATCTTATACAGGAATCAGGTTCAACTTGCCTAATGCTAATAGCAGATGAAGTCGGGGTACAGTGTGGAAAGGTAAAAAAAAAATCTTGCATCTGTTGTTACATGTTGTTAACTCCCTCAGCAGACATTAAATCATTTCAAGTACAGTAATAGTGTGGGAGGTAAATTAACTAACCATTAACAATCTTATAAATACACAATTAACATGCCAACATTTATATGACACATTGATGGGGCAGCAGTAATTTTTGATTGGGAGTTGGCAGACCTTTGAGAAGCCCCAGGCTGTTGCTTATTCAGACAAGTTTTCACAGACTGCAGGTGAGGGTGGCTTGAAGTCTGTCTGGCAGGGGAAAGTGAGTGTGTAGTGTTTTGAAAGTCCAGGAATGGGAATTTCCCTTTAACCATTGGCTGGACTTGAGCATTTTCAGTCACACTGCTCTCTCAGGTCCTTAGGGAGTGGAGAAGTATAAGGAGGGCTCATTTGTTTCTGGTGGGGTTATGTAAAGAGACAGTATTTTTAGGTAGGGACTTTGTAGCTGAAGTTGCATGAATTTCGAGGATTTTCAGAAAGATACTTAGACCTAACTGGGGATTTAAAGTAAACCCTTCTCTGTGGTTTCAGGTCAAGTATATGATCTCTGGAGTTCATTTCATGTGTAAAATTTTATGATTTTTAGTTTTGCACAGTCATTAAGTGTGTTGCTTATTTCTTGCTGTTGCACAGATCCCTATTGCGTTAGTGGAGGGAAGGCAAAGGGTCTAGTCTACTGCATAACACATTTACTGTCTTACATCTTTCACAAGGACCCATGGGAGAAATTTCTCTCAGGCCCTGGAACTCAACAACAGGATTTTAAAAAATCATGTTTATTATAGCTGTTGTAGTTTTTGTTCCTCTGTTTTGAGAGGCTATAGAGTGGTTAAGATCCCAAGCTCTTGGGTTTGATTCTTGGTTCTATTACTTACTACCTGTCGGGCTTTGAGTAGGTTTCTTAACCTATCTTTGCCTCACTCAGTTTTTTCATCTATAAAATGGGGGTAAAAATTGTAACCATCTCGTGAGGTTATTTTGAGAATTATATGAATTAATTGATGTGAAAAGGAAAAAACAACTCTAGCTTTTATAATAAGTTAAGGTTAGCTATTACAATTGCTTTTTGCTTCTGGGATTCTCCATTCTACCTGGAGCAAATGTACATGGCATGCACTGGCTTATGGATTCATCCCCTTTGCCACTTTTCTCATCTACTTTTTTACTATGTTGTACCTTATGTTTTTTTCTTTTTTAATAAAACATTGCAAATAAAGTTTGGAGGGTGTATGTACAGTTATTATTAAAAATATACTTGTAGTAAGATTTGACACCCATTAAAACCTACTAAAAATTTACTCCCCGGCTAGGCCACGCTCCACGTTACCACAGGCAGGTTACATGATCGGTACTGAATACAAATCAAACAGCTATGTGAAGTGGTAACAGCATCCAAGTTGCACCTGGAACCACGCTTAGCCTATAGTAGGAACTTGATAAATACTCGTTGAAATGAATAAAGTATAAAAGGAGACCATCCAGCACATTAAAAATGTCCATATCATTTGGGGGCATCTCTTACTATCCTACCACTCTACGTGGGGTCCCTTTTGCTTCTATTTTTAGTAAAACAAATCTTTATGCTTTGGGGAACCTGGAGTTAAAAAGTGGAAAAATCTGAAAAGTAGGTTATCTTAGGGGAATAAACCTCCTTTGAGCCTAAAATTATTGTTTATCTGATAGCATAATGGTACATGAAAAGCACTGACTATCTCGGAGAGTGAGGAATTGATGACATTCAGGGAAAGCAGTCAAGGCCATTTGTAAAAGTGTAGAGTAGCATCTCTAAACCATGTCTGTGAAACTCTGTTACACATTGATATGTTTTAGTGTTCCTAGAGGAAAAAAATGTTCAGGGATCAAATAAGTTTGGAATTTGGAATGTATTGTGTTACTGGATTCCCCCGTCTCGGAGATTCACAATATATTGATACATTAGTAGTTTAAAAACCTTGAGAAGTACTGTAATTAAACAGCAAGAAGAAAGCCTATTTAAATTTGTTTAATCTGGCATTTCCTAGACATTAAAAATTGTAAAGTACGTATAACATAAAATTTACCCTTTTAACCATTTTTAAGAATACAGTTCAGTGGCACTAAGCACATTCACGTTGATGTGCCATTGATACCAACCATCTCCAGAACTTTCCCATCTTCCCAAACTGAAACATACCTGTTAAACATTTACTTTCTAATTCTGCCCTCCCTCTAGCCCCTAGCAACAGCTGTTATTTCTGTCTCTATGAATCTGACTGCTCTAGGTACCTCATACAAGTGGAGTCATGCAGTATTTGTCCTTTTGTGACTAGCTTATTTCATTTAGCATGACGTCCTCAGGGTTCATCCATGTTGTAGCATGTCTTAGAATTTGCTTACTTTTTAAGGCTGAATAACTTTCCATTGTATGTATGTACCACATTTTGTTTATCCATTCCCTAACATGGATTTTTAATTACTGTGTAGCATTCTGTTGTATGTATGTGTCAAGGCATATGCACTGTTGATGGATGCTTAGGTTACTTTCAGATTTTCAGTATTACATTCTTGAGATAAATACTCTCGCAGTTACTGCCTTAAAGCAAATCCTAGAAGTGGTGTTGTCCAAAGGGTATTTATGTTTTACACGTTGATAGATACTATCAAATTACCCTCTAAAAAGTCCCAATTTTCATTCCCTCTCATAGCACATGAGAGTGCCCATTTCTCTGAACCCCTGCCAACATTTGGCCTTAAAGATCTTTGCACAGCTGATCAAAGAAAATAACTCGCTTTTTTGTATGTGCTCAGAATATCTTTGTCTTAGAAGTCAAATCTACCTTCAAATGATAATTTGCTGTTCTTCAAGTGATTTAAAACATACTCTTTTGGTTCTGAAAAGTAGTTTTGAAATAAGTTGATAGTGTGCCAAGGTGACAATTTTGAAGGGCACATTGTAGAGAAGTTCTTGTATCTGTATTAACTTTTTTAAAAAAGCAATTCTTTCTTTATAATCACACTTACACATGACATACTCATATATGACTTATCTGTGAAACAAAATTGTGTAGTCCTTGGAAGTCAGACAGCAACATTTATTGAATTCCTGCAGTGTGTAAGATTCTTTGTTGCCATAAAGGATATGGTATTATGGCCCCTGTCCTTGTGGAACTTGCAGTCTAAATCCTCTAGTACGTGACATAGGAGGTGGAAAGCATGTTTCCCAGGGCAGTCCTGTGGAGTTCCCTGTCAGAACTGGAATTGAGTAAATATTTGTTGAGTGATTCATACAAATTCCTCACTGTATGAAGTTACAGTGTACTAATAGAGAGGATATCTGCTCATTTTAGGTTGTTTTGGGGCCTCTGTTCTGTTAGGATAGTTAAGGAATTGGTATGTGCCCTTGTTTCAAGTGTTTGCCTATAACCCTTTTCTTCATACGAGGTGATGGAGCAGATTCATATTCCTGAAAGACATTCTGTTGAAGATACTCCAGTATTCTTTTGCTGCTTTACTCTTTGACGTTTTGGTGCGAAAATACCCACTAAATGTGTGGCTTCTCACTGAAACCCTTTGTTACAGGAGCGAACTAATCAATATGAAGTTGAAAGCACCTGCCCCTGTGCTGGTGCCTGGTTGCCTTGCTTTCATGGGGAAGATGCTTGTGATTGCTACAAAGATGTTTGTAGCTCTGCTGATCTATGATTCTGTGTGTGCTTCTGTTACGAAACAAATACTGTCATAACTAATTCTGTGGTTGTATACATCTCTTTGTGGTTATATAAGAAGGTTTTACTTTTACAAGTGAAACTTAAATGCTCCCCTTTATTTCTGTATTTTTTTCTGATTGATACACTTAAAGTGGTGGGCTGACATTAATATTTCTGAGACTAAGTGTCTTAGTAATTTGACATTTAGGAGAATCCCATGATATTAGGAGATATACTAGGTCTATATTAGGGTATAAACTCTTTGACTCAGGCATACCTTACTCACCTTTGCGTTTCCCATTAGTTTCGGTGTAAAATAAGTACTTAGTGAATATTTAAGGGAAAAAAATGAAGATTAATGTAATTCACTTGATTAGAGATGCTCCTTAGTTAAACTTCCTCTTAACCTCAGTATCTTTAAGATCCGCCGAGTGATGTCAATAGAATATGTTGCCAGGCAAAAATTTTTAAAACTTCAGTTAGCTATAATGATTTATTAACTAGATTTCCCCCATGTTCCATTTCTAGAAGAAACAAATGACAAGAAAATCTGGTGTTCTAGGTCTTTCTAAAAATAAATATCTTCTAAGTCTATTCCTAGGAACATATTCAGTCCAGCTTTTCACATTCCTTGCACTTCATAACAGTTTTAGAGGAGCAAGGAGGTGACCCAGGTGACCTGCAGAGTCCTCTGTTGCAAAGGAAGCACACACTTATTTTACCTGCTGTGAACTTAAGAGAGGTGGATAGATTGTTGATGTATTTTAGGATTACTTTAAACAAGAATTGAAAACTGAAATTGTTAATGATGTTTTTACCATCATCATCATCATCATTATTAATAGCAGCTAATTTTAATTATGAATCAGGTATTCTGTTGAGCATTTTACCTGCATAATCTTCTATATATTCTTTCATCCCTGTAATCCCCGTTTTATTTATAAAATGTTTGTTTATTTATGAAGAAAGAAAACAGCCTCAATGAGATTAAACTTATTTTGACCAAGATCACATAGCTAGCAAGTATCTGAACCCAGTTTTGCCTATGGGCCCTTAGGTTCCTACTGTTCTGTAATATTTTCTTTTTTGAGTATTCCCATTTAACTGAGGAGGTACCATTTTGTTCCCAGAATAAATATCATTACAGTTTTAACAGGATTCAGGAAGCAGTCCTTATAATTAGGTTTCTAAAATAAGAAATTAATCTGGTAGCAGACATATTTGATTAATAAGTTTTATTTTAAAAGCACAATACTATCTTAAATCAGAAGGAAGGAAAATGTATTTATTGAACAAAATTACTTTGGTGGTACGTTTTTGTAAAATTCCTGGTAACTCAGAAAGCGTTGTCTCTGCCCTTTTAGACATTTCACAACCGTATGACAAGAGGTGGAAATGTAAACTGAAGAAATACAGTTTCATACTTTAGCACATCATTTGAGGAAAATACAGCTTGTTCCCCCATGACCTGATAAAGTAATGAGAAGACTGCATGGGAATGAAGGGAGAAAGAAAGGAAAATTTATTGTTTAGCAGTAGTTATGTGCTTTGAGTGGCCTGACTAAGGAGTTACTGTTATTTGTTTTGTAAATGAGCAAGCCATCCTCTCCGACACCATGGAGATCTCATTGACTAGAGGGGTAGCCCCTAGTGCTTATAAGGATTTCCTTTCAGCTTAGACTTAATCCTTTTCAGCTCCTAGCTACAGGGATAAAGGTTGATTTTCAAGGTTGCATTTTACCACATTGAATTTGTTTGAAAAATGATTCAGTCATTTTTTTGCCTTATTCTTAAATGTTGCTGTGTACATCATGTTTCTAGGTAGGTGAGCCCGTGAAACAATATGAAGAGGAGAAAATAGCCTTTTAAGGAAATTGGCCCACAGAAAGGATGGCCTTCCTGGACAATCCAACTATCATTCTAGCTCATATTCGACAGTCACATGTGACCAGTGATGACACAGGAATGTGTGAGATGGTTCTCATTGATCATGATGTTGACCTAGAGAAGATTCATCCTCCTTCAATGCCTGGAGACAGTGGGTCAGAAATTCAGGGAAGCAATGGTGAGACTCAGGGCTATGTATATGCCCAGTCAGTCGATATTACCTCAAGTTGGGACTTTGGTATTAGAAGACGCTCAAATACAGGTAAACATTGCCTTTTAGCTATGTCTTCTGAGCTTTAAATCAGTAAACAATCTTATAGAATAATGCATAATGTTGGAATAGGTTTAATGGGGAAAGTTACTGTGTATTAATAGGAACGTGTGTGTGTTACACTAGTAGTCTAAGCAATCTCTCCATCTCTTCAACTGTGAATGGAGAGAGTCTCTGGAATGATGCTGTTAGGAGGAAGTAGACAGAAGAGGAATACGGAAGAAGACAGAGGAAGAATAGGTGAAAAAGTTAGCTGTGAGAGGAATGTTGGATGTTCTGTTTCTAAAAAGTCACCATGTAGCAAGGGAAGTGGATTGTTTTGAGTCTTCACAGAGCAACATTATTCCCAGTAGGCAGACTACCTAGAGGCAGATTTCAGGCTCACATGATAAAGAACCTTTAATACAGAGAGCTGACCAGCCAAGGGGTGCTGCTGCTTGAGACACTTCTTGCCCCTAGAGGAACTGTAGGGGGGGTGGGAGGTGGGGGGGGGGGTGCCTGGAGGGAGACAGCTGAATATTTGTTAGGGCTGCTTTTAGTAGGAATTCCTACATTGGGTGTGAGATAAGAAAAGATGCCCCTGTTTTTAATACATTACCTCTATTTAGCTGAGCTCTACCCTTTGATATTTGTGGCTTGAAAATGCTCAATTTTGGCATATATCTATTTAGTCGTTAGCTTTTAAAAACTTATCACTCACCTTTTCCAGCTTATGTTTTTTGGGAGCATTTCAAGGGGAATGTGATGAGCCAAGTCCTTTACTTAGATAAATTATTTAGGCTATATAATGTAGTTGTTCTAATATGACAGGGTATTCTCTGAAGTAATTTGATTTTTTTTTTTAGATAATCAGGAAATATGATCTCCTAATCAGTAGCAGTAACCTGTTAACTCCCAGGAAAAGTAATGGCAGAATATATAGTAGAACATTGAAAATATTTATATGTTTATTTTCACGGTCCAAATGTAAAATGTATGTAGAGGAGTACTGCAGCTAGAGCAGGATACAATTTACAGTACAAAGCATGTTAAAGTTTTGGTACAGAATTCAGCATTCTGTGACATCTACAAAGAATAATTTGCTCTTGTGATGAAAATAATTAATAGCATTTCCCAGTATCTAAAGGAACTTTTATCAAAATAGGATTTGAGTGAAGGTTTGAATATAATTTAGAACCATTGATTCTCAGTTCTCTAGTTGAAACTGACTTCCTTGCAAGTTATTGAGATGATATCTTTTATGACAGGTTGAATGGATTTCAGTAGGAGAATGCTGCTAAATTGAGAGCTTTATGATTATATTACTTTGGCTGTACCCTTCACATTTATTAATTGCAGTTGAATGTATTTTTCTTCTGTGGAATTTGGTTCGATATAGTGACATTGTCAGAATGCTTTTACCAGCATAGTTTAATTTTCTGGCAAGATTAGTTTCAGTGTTTCCCTACCACAGTGCTAAGGCAGGAATGTAAGATTTCCTACCTTGAAAGTAGTTGAAAGAAAACTTTATTTTATTTATTTTTATTAGCATTGTGCCAGGATAAGAAGATGAAGATTAGCAAGATGAAACTAACGTGAAGAGGTGGCATCAGTTGTGACTTTCTTTTCCATTGTAGTCTCTGTTGCAGCAATTGTTAATGTATGCTGGACAGTATTTCTTTAAAAGATTAGTTCACTGACTTTTGAAGGTTGATCAGCCAGTAGTAATATAATCACAAATACACAATTTTAGGTGATGCTTTTGTTATCGTTGTTGGAATTTCTTAAACTAGCACTTAGATGCTAATAATTAATTAAGATTGTGGGGTATCTTAGTGACCAAGGAATTTACTTTTTAATCCTTTCAGCGTATCTTAAAATTTTGTATAAGAAAAATTGTTCTTTTTAAGATTTGACTAATGTTACAAAGATACAAATCATTTATTTTACTACCTATAAACTGTTTCAGCCCACTGAAGAAAAGCTATGCTAATTTATATAGCTTTGACATTTTATAATTTTCATGATTTTTAGATAAAGGATTTTATATTTAAAACTTTAATAGTCTAGTCTGAGTTCATTTATCTTTAATTTTTGAAACGGGTAGAGTAATTCATAACAGTAATTTTATTCCTGTAATGTAATATTCACTTCAGTTCATTTGTGCATTAAAATTCCTTTAAGACCGTTATTAATGATTTATATAATGAAATGTCATATTAATCACAGAAGTTTTCACATTTTATTATTCTCTTCCATGTTAATACTATCTTTATGATCTCTATTAATGTTTTATATCCTCTAATTTCAATTATAAATCAAGAATATTTTCATGTTTTTGTTGGTATTTGCTTTTCAGGGGTGCCACCTTTAAAATTTTATGACTTTTTCCCTACATATGCAATATAAAACATCTTTATTCATATAAAGGTAGTTAATTATGTCTTTGTTTATAGTAAACTTTCATTGACAAACTTATAGTTATAATATTTCTTTTCAAGCTCAAAGATTAGAACGACTCCGAAAAGAGAGACAAAACCAGATCAAATGCAAAAATATTCAGTGGAAAGAAAGAAATTCTAAGCAATCAGGTAAATCGAAATAATTTTAATTGTTAATTTGAGGTTTATATATTTAGTTTATATTATTATATGAGTTTTTATTTTTAATTCAGCCTTTTAAATCCTCTAGGCAGATACATCTTGTGTTTTGAGCTTTGAACGCTTTGACTTGGGTGCCTTGGCCCTCTGAGGCTGTGTGTTCTTTAGGTCTTGTCTTTTGGAGCACTCTTCCTTCTGGGTCACAGGAACTGATGTGTGCAGGGCATGTTTTGTAGAAACTGTTGTGCCGGTACCTTGTTCTTAGAGCCCAGGTGCACCTATGATTTGAATGGCCCTCTGGATTATAGATTCCTCCTGGCAGTTCTAACCTAGACTTTCCCTTGCCTCATTTGTGGCCCCAATAACAATCTTTGTTTTGCATATATGCTATTTCTTTTCCTTTAGCTTACGAACCATTATGTTGCTGGTATTAGCATTTCTAGTATGTGTTCATATGGTATGTATTGATATATTAAAAAGCTGTCCATCTTAACGTATTTTCAAAGCTTCAGTCTCGGCAAGGAGAGAAGACTTTAAAAAATTACAAAATAGAATGCTATTAAAATATTTTCTATGTTTTATCATGTTTCTTAGACTTTTTTTTCCCCTCCTTTCAAATAAATGTCTGCCGTTTATCTTTTATATCTTCTTAGTACCTCCCACTACCACCTTGGCATATAATACATATCCAGTCAATTTTTGTTGACTGACTCCTTTGCTATATAATATTTATGAAACTAATAATATTAATGATTATCACATTAACAGCAGCACCTACCTAGCACTGAGGTAAGTACCTTACGTGCATTACCTCCAACGCAACAGTCTTATAAGGTGTATGTATCATGGCTGTAGTTAACAGACGAAATAGAGGGTCACAGAGACAACTTGCTGAGGTTATAAGGCTAGGAAGTGGTAGCACAGTAGAGCCATGTTTTGTATCTAGCACTCACCTAAAGGCCAATCTCTTTCTGCTAAACCATGTCATATAAAGTGGTTATTGCTTTCTCCTACTATGATTATAAACCCAGGAGTGTTCATTGGGTGTGATTTTCTTGATTGCTTCTAAATGACGACTATGTAGAACCAGAAATTTCATCCACTTCTTTCTCTTTCGTATATCTCACTTCTGTGACTTTTTATAGTTCTTCTTGAATGTCTTTTTAGATTTGCTCTTGACACTGTAAAGGTTTCTCCAGGCCGGCCTTTTCTGTTGATCTAGTTAATATTTCTCTCTGTTGTATTCAGCACAAACTGAAAAATCCTTATATCATTTATTTTGTCCACTTTCTTCAAAATTTTTGTGTATCTTAATGTTTTTCCTATTAATCTCTCCTTAATGAATTCAGAGTCAGTTTAATAAGCCCATCTCTCCAGCTCCCCTTTGTTTTGCCTTCTTCACTTCCATATTTTAAAACAATCATAAAGAAATAAATTAATAAATAGTGGAGTAGAGCACCTCAAATATAACTGCGTTAAGCGCTTTCAAAATGTGAGAAATAAGTTCTTCAGCCTAAATTTTGATGCATCTAATAATCTAGTAATTAGAGATGCATCTAATAAATTTTGATACGCCCCGCCCCCACTCCTTAAAGTCTAATTCACTTTAACTTTTGTTCAGTGTTTCACACAATGTGCTAGAGAAATAAATAGCCCTGTTTGCTTTCGTTTTAACCACACTGTCCATTATGTGTACATACTTCTCTCTCCCTCAGAGTCCTTCCCTTTATTTCTGTCTCAGAGATTTCAGTAATTGACCCTGTGATCTTATTGCTGGAAAAGCTCCTTAATGTGCCTGCCCATGCTTTGAAATGTTGATCTTGATTCTGGCAAGACGAGTAGCCTGCCTGGTGGTTACTCTTGATGGTTAGAGTGAACCTCGTCAGCACACAGAAGAATGTCTTTGAGTTTTCTGTTAGGCTGGGTTCTGTCATTACCGCAGACTGGCACTCTGGTTATCCTGCAATGTGTGAGAAAAGTGGAGTCCGCAGTCCACTAAAAGTCTCCCTGGCAAATGGAGCAGCCATTCTATTTTCATACATCTCTCAAATGCATACTGTCTTTTAGCAAGAAATGCCACCACCAAATCATTTTGATCTTAATTGGGAATTTTGGCTGCGTAATCATTTGTTCACTTCCTCATTCTTTTTCTGCTAATTACATTTTGTTAAAAATCCTTTCATCTGTTTTTTCTTATCTTGGTTTTATTTCATTCCCTCTAGAAGAATCATCGTTATGAATATGATGACCTCCCATGGAATGTTCTTTTTCCACAGTTATTCTATCTACATCCAGTCCATTCTTTAAGACACTGCCTAAATGCAGCCTTTTCATAGAAGAGTTGGAAGGGATCTTAGAAACCATTTGGTCCATACCTCAGAGTTCTTTATGAACTTACCCATATGCCATGAAACGCATGATAAATGTAATACCTTATAGTAAGATCCTTTTGGTATTTCTGTAACTAAACTGCATGAATAATGTGAAGATAATGTCATTGGAAGACAGCTTTGTCAGGAATAATGTCAAATCAAGGACTAGTATTTTTAATTTTATTGTTTTAAAATGGTGTTGGTATATTATTTACAAAATTAGTGATTACTCTTATTCATTGAGTCATTTAACAAGTATTTATTCCACAACTTCTGTGTGCATAGTAATTCCGTGCTAGGTGCTTTGGGGAATACATGATTCCTGTCCAGACTTAGAAGTTTAAAGTTTAATTGGAATTCAGGTCTATTTACATGTGAAGTTAAATAACTTAAAACAATAATGTAGTTTTTATCAGTTACTTATGGATATTCCTGAAGTGTTCATTATATAACTTCTATTACTGGTTTCTTAAAACAACATTTCCCAGATACAATGGCTGTATAAAAGTCAGAAATGCAGCCAAAAGTGCATGTTATAATGATGTTCTGTATACATTTCTAGGCCCTGCCTATGGAATTCCTGATTCAGTAGATAGAGGTTGGGGTCCACAAATCTATATTTTTCAGAGACTCACTGGGTAATTCTGCTGGGTAACCAGCTCTGAGCAACACTGGATTATAATATGCCAACCATTAAGCTTACTTCATCTTCCATGCAAGTAGAGCAAACTAGCTGTTAATATTTCTATATTATTAGTGAGAAAACTGGAGTACAGAGGCGCTAACTTTCCCAAGTTACCAGCTTACGAATAGTAAGTGGCAACGCCAGAATTCTTCTCCTGGCCAGCCTGACCCCAAACAACTGTAGTCTCTCCACTCCGCTCTGTTCTCTCCCATACCGCAGGCAGAAAGGAGCTGCTTCTGGAGCTTGGGTATTGAAGAATCTTTGGTGTTCTCTTGTACCTTTCCTTCTCTGTGTGTCAGCTACTGCCAGGGTTTGGGAAAGTTGCCAAAGCTGCTATGTTTAAAAAAAACTTTCAGTTGCAAATAACAGGTGAAGTTAAAGTTGAAGAGCAGCTTGAAGTCAAGCAACTCAAGAAGTGCAGCTGTGCCTTAGAAATGGCTTAGAACCAGGAGGAAGGGCTCTGTGACCTTTCCCTTTTCCTCTCTACTTTTTTGTGACCATCTGCTCTCTCTTTCCTCCTCCTGTTCTGCTCCCTATTCCCACAACTACTTTCTCTTCTTTTCTGATTCAATATTCATTCAACAAGTATTTATTTAGCTCCTACAGTATGCAAAGGCAGTTATGCACCATTATAGACCTAGAAGGTGTAGCAGTGAACAAGACAAAGTTCCTCCCCTCTTGGAGCTTGTGGGGGAGAAAGATAGTTAAACATAGTATATCAGACATCAGAATGGGATAAGTGGCATAGAGAAAAATACCTCCCAGCTAAGAGGATAAGGAATGCTAGGCAGGGGATTTTGCTGTTTTACATAGGGTGATTAGGGAAGGCCTTATTAGGAAGGTGATGGATGAGCAGAGATCTGAAGGAAGTGAAGGAGTGAGTCAGGCAGATACTGGGAGATGAGTGTGCTAAGACAAGGCAACAGCCAGTACAAAGGTTCTGTGGCAGAAGTGTGACTGATCTACTCAAGGAATAGCAAGGAAGAATGCCAGTTGGTTAGAGCAGAGTAAGCAAGGGGAGAAGTGGGCTCAGAGAAGTAAATAGTGGGAGACCTGATCATGGACGGTCCTGTAAGGACCCTGGGTAAGGTAATTTGATCAGAGTACTGATATGATGTGTGACTTACTTTTTTTTTCTAGTTTAAATTTTCCTTAAAACAACTGTTTATTATAAAAATATTCAAACACAAAAACAAAAAAATTCAAACATATATGAAAGTAAAGAGAATGGTGTCACAAACCCAGTGTACCCATCTCCCAGCTTCAGCAGTTAGCAATATACGTTTGGTCTTGTGTCATTTAGGCATTCACCTCCCCTCCCTGCCCCTCCCAGATTATTTTTAAGCAAATCCTAGCTATCATATAATTGCATACCTAGATACTTAAGTGTTTTTTAACAGGTAAGAAAACTGCGCTACCATTATTCTCCACAAAATTCTTTACTATTGTCAAATATTTTCCTGATCATCTCAATTTTTTTTTCTTTCTTTTTTTCTTTCTTTTTTCCCCCCATTTTGTTTGTTCAGGTCTAGATCTAAGGTCCACACATTACTTTTTTTTTTTTTTAATTTTATTTATTTATTTTTTTTTGGGGGGGGTACACCAAGTTCAATCATCTGTTTTTATACACGTATCCCCATAGTCCCTCCCTCCCTCGACTTCCCCCCCACCCTCCCTCGAGTCCCCCCCCACCCTCCCCATCCCAGTCCTCTAAGGCATCTTCCATCCTCAAGTTGAACTCCCTTTGTTATACAACAACTTCCCACTCACACATTACTTTTGGGTAATACATCTCATTTCCTTTTTAATCTATAGATTCTCTTTCACTTTTTATTCTTGTAATTCATTTGTCAAAGAAACTGGGTCATTTGTCCCATAGAGTTTCCTACATTCTGGCTTTTGCTAATCATATGTTCCTCTGTCCTCTTTATTTCCTATAAACTGGTGATTGGATCTAGAAAATTGCTTAGATTGAAGTCTGATTTTTGGAAAGAATACTCTGTACATGCTGATCTGTATTTCCTGTTGCATCATTTTAGGAAATGTGGAATGTCTTCTTGTGTTTTTTGTGATAAAATTGATGGTGGAATCAGGTGTTATCCATCCCTTCTTATTAAATTACTCACATCAGCTTTTCATCTGATGGTTTTAGTGGCCATTGATGAGCGTCACCTAGATTCATTATTTCATTAGGTGTGAAATAGTGATTTCTAATTTTATCAGTCTTTCTTCATTTATTACCTTGTTTTGTATAAAGAACTTTCCCTAGTCTATTATTTGGCTGTCCTCAGGTATAGTCCTATCAGAAAGACAGGATAAATGCTTGATTCTTTCCCTTTGTAGTTGTTTTCAGAGTGAAGAGTTTGTTCCCTAGCACCCTGTGTAGATGACCAACGAGGGTTTTTTCCCTTTTTATCATTATGCACTCATGGATTTTTAAACATAATTTATATTTTTAAATGCATTGCAGTCATCCTTTCTTTATGCTAGAATTGTCCCTTTGTATAGTGAGTCTCTTCAGATTTGCTTCTAAGTTCTTTTGACACAACTCCAGTAATCTTTCATAGCTTCCTTGCTTTCTTGTGTAATAAGATGTTGCAGGTTCATCTTGCACATTTTCTTCCCCAAATCTGGAATCAGCCAGTCCTCCAGGGAGGCTTGATTCTTTTTAGTGGTGGATGGCATTAAGAGACCACAACCGAGCTCTAGGGGTGCTCACGGATTGAATTTTGTTTTGCTTGTAGGCCTTTTCAGGAAGCAGAGCTCAGAAAAAATAAATTTTTAAAGAGAGAATACATTGTGAGTTAATGCTGATGATTCCAATTTAAATTTAGAAATTTTTACTTAACTTTTTTGATTTTATGTTTATGTACCTTTTCTCATGCTGAAAATATTGGTTCTGGAATAGAAATACCAATGTCATTACTAACAACATGATTGGTGAAAACGGTTTAAATTTTTTTTGGTCTTTTTGATATGTTCCATTAAGGAATGTGCAGTCAAATTGTTATGTGATAAAGTTACTTTAAATAATTCCTCTCTTTGTAGTTAGACTGCCAACTAAATATTACACTTAAGTTCATTTATTTCATTTTACTTTTATTTTAGAGGTTGTGCTTTATTCATTACACAAAACATTTACATGGCTCTAAAGTTAAATACATAAAACAAGGTAAAAGAGAAATCTAGCTTCAGTCCTTTTAGATAGTCATTTAAAAAAAGTTTTGGCTTTTCTGTCCATTTACAACTATATATAAGTATATTTACATTTATGTTCCCCTCTTTTAAAATTGAAGATCGCATAATACACACTATTTTATGCAACACATTTTTCACTTAGCAACACATCCTGAGAATTACTCTGGAGCAATATATAAAGATAGGTTTCATGATGTGGTTGTACCATAGTTTAGACAACCAGTCCTTTTTTGAGGGATATTTGATAGTTTTCAGGCTTTTGCTGTTGCAAATGGCAGTGTAATGAAGAGCCTCATGCATATCAGTTTTATTTTGTTTTGTTTTTTGCCAGTGTCTCTAGGATCAGAATCCTGAAAGCAGTATTGTTGGGTCCAGGGCTAAATATATGGTTTTCTTTGACTTTGTCGCATTCCCCTTCATTGAGACTTTGCTGTTTTGCATTCCCTCTAGTAATGTGTAGAGTGTCTGTTTCCTCATAGACAAACTTTTTGATTTTTGCCAACCTGATAGAAGTAGAATATATCATAGTGTACTTTTAATTTGCATATTTCTTATTGTAAATGTGGTTGAGCATCTTTCCATTTGTTTAAGAGCTATTTGAATTTCTTTTTCTGTGGCTATTATATATTTCTTTTTTTTTAAGCTCTTTATTGGAATATAATTGCTTTACACTCTTGTACAAGCTTATGAGGTACACCAAAGTGAATCAGCTGTATTTAAACATATATCTCCATATCCCCTCCCTCCCGCGACTCCCTCCCACCCTCCCCGTCCCAGCCCTCCAAACCATCACCCATCATCAAGTTGATATCCCTTTGTCATACAGCAACTTCCCACTAGCTATACATTTTACAGTTGATAGTGTATATATGTCTATGCTACTCTCTCACTTCGTCCCAGCTTCCCCTTCGCCCCCTGTGCCCCCAACCCTGTGTCCTCCAGTCCATTCTCTGCATCTGCATCTTTATTCTTGTCCTGTCACTGGGTTCATCAGCACCAATTTTTTTTTTTTTTTTTAGATTCCGTATATATGAGTTAGCATACAGTATTTGTTTTTCTCTTCCTGGCTTACTTCACTCTGTATGACAGACTCTAGGTCTATCCACCTCATTGCATATAGCTCCATTTCATTCCTTTTTATAGCTGAGTAATATTCCATTGTATATATATGCCACATCTTTTTTTTTTTTTTTGTAGAATAGAAGTTTATTTCTCAATTCTATAAAGAGTCCAAGACAGATCCAGGTGAGTAGGGGAGCTGTAAATATAAATAATGATAGATCATCCCTCAAAGTCAAAAAAACAAAAAAGGATAGAATAGACATGGATTGTATAATTTGCTTTTTTTTTTTTTAGATTTTGTTTTTGTTTTTGTTTTTTTTTAATTATTTTTTTTGGGGGGTACACTAAGTTCAATCATCTGCTTTTATACACATATCACCGTATTCCCTCCCTTCCTTGACTCCCCCCCTCCTCGAGTCCCCCCCACCCTCCCCACCCCAGTCCTCTAAGGCATCTTCCATCCTCGAGTTGGACTCCCTTTGTTATACAACAACTTCCCACTGACTATCTGTTTTACAGTTGTTAGTATATATATGTCTGTGCTACTCTCTCGCTTCGTCTCAGCTTCCCCTTCACCCCCCGCCCCCTCCGATACCTCGAGTTCTCCAGTCCATTCTCTGTATCTGCATCCTTGTTCTTGTCACTGAGTTCATTAGTACCATTTTTAGATTCCGTATATGTGAGTTAGCATACGATATTTGTCCTTCTCTTTCTGACTTACTTCACTCTGTATGACAGATTGTAGTTCTATCCACCTCATTACATATAGCTCCATCTCATCCCTTTTTATAGCTGAGTAATATTCCATTGTATATATATGCCACATCTTCTGTATCCATTCATTTGTTGATGGGCATTTAGGTTGCTTCCATGTCCTGGCTATTGTAAAGAGTGCTGCAATAAACATGATGGTACAAGTTTCTTTTGGGATTATGGTTTTCTTTGGGTATATGCCCAGGAGTGGGATGACTGGATCATATGGTAGTTCTATTTGTAGTTTTTTAAGGAACCTCCAAATTGTTTTCCATAGTGGCTGTACCAACTTACATTCCCACCAACAGTACAGGAGAGTTCCTGTTTCTCCACACCCTCTCCAACATTTGTTGTGTCCAGATTTTGTGATGATGGCCATTCTGATTGGTGTGAGGTGATCCCTCATTGTGGCTTTGACTTGCATTTCTCTGATGATGAGTGATGTTGAGCATCTTTTCATGTGTTTGTTGGCTATCTGTATGTCTTCTTTGGAGAAATGTCTATTTAGGTCTTCCGCCCATTTGTGGATTGGGTTATTTGCTTTTTTGGTATTAAGCTGCATGAGCTGCTTGTATATTTTGGAGGTTAATCCTTTGTCCGTTGCTTTGTTGGCAAGTATTTTCTCCCATTCTGAGAGTTGTCTTCTTGTCTTGTTTGTGGTTTTTTTCGCTGTGCAAAAGCTTTTAAGTTTCATGAGGTCCCATTTGTTTATTCTTGATTTTATTTCCATGATTCTAGGAGGTGGGTCCAAAAGGATCTTGCTTTGATGTATGTCATAGAGTATTCTGCCTATGCTTTCCTCTAGGAGTTTTATAGTGTCTGGCCTTCCATGTAGGTCTTTAATCCATTTGGAGTTTATTTTTGTGTATGGTGTTAGGAAGTGTTCTAATTTCATTCTTTTACATGTAGCTGTCCAGTTTTCCCAGCACCACTTATTGAAGGGGCTGTCTTTTCTCCATTGTATATTCTTGCCTCCTTTGTCAAAGATAAGGTGCCCGTATGTGCTTGGGTTTACCTCTGAGTTCTCTATTCTATTCCATTGATCTTCCTTTCTATTTTTGTGCCAGTACCATACTGTCTTGATCACTGTGGCTTTGTAGTATAGTTTGAAGTCAGGAAGCCTGATTCCACCAACTCCATCTTTCCTTCTCAAGATTGCTTTGGCTATTCCGGGTCTCTTGTGTTTCCATACAGATCATAAGATTTCTTGTTCTAGTTCTGTGCAAAACACCATTGGTAATTTGATAGGGATTGCGTTGAATCAGTAAATTGCTTTGGGTAAGATAGTCATTTTCACAGTGTTGCTTCTTCCAGTCCAAGAACATGGTATGTCTCTCCATCTGTTTGTATCATCTTTGATTTCTTTCATCAATGTCTTATAGTTTTCTGCATACAGGTCTTTTGCCTCCTTAGGCAGGTTTATTCCTAGGTATTTTATTCTTTTTGTTGCAGTGGTAAATGAGAGAGTTTCCTTAATTTCTCTTTCTGCTCTTTCGTTGTTATTGTATAGGAATGCAAGAGATTTCTGCACATTAATTTTATATCCTGTTACTTTACTAAACTCATCGATTAGTGCTAGCAGTTTTCTGGTAGAGTCTTTAGGGTTTTCTATGTGTAATATCATGTCATCTGCAAAGAGTGACAATTTTACTTCTTTTCCAATTTGGATTCCTTTTATTTCATTTTCTTCTCTGATTGCTGTGGCTAAAACTTCCAAAACTATGTTGAATAATAGTGGTGAGAGTGGACACCCTTGTCTTGTTCCTGTTCTTAGAGGGAATTCTTCCGGTTTTTCCCCATTTAGAACGATGTTGGTTTTTGGTTTCTCATATATGGCTTTTCTTATGTTGAGATAATTTGCTTCTATGCCCATTTTCTGGAGAGCTTTTATCATGAATAGATGTTGAATTTTGTCAAAAGCTTTTTCTGCATCTATTGAGATTGTCATATGGTTTTTATCCTTCAATTTTTTGATATGATGTATCACATTGATTGATTTTTGTATATTGAAGAATCTTCGCATCCCAGGGATAAACCCCACTTGATCATGGTGTATGATCTTTTGAATGTGCTGTTGGAGTCTGTTAGCTAGTATTTTGTTGAGGATTTTTGCATCTATATTCATCAGTGATATTGGCCTGTAATTTTCTTTTTTTGTGACATCTTTGCCTGGTTTTGGTATCAGGGTGATGGTGACTTCGTAGAATGAGTTTGGGAGTGTTCCTCCTTCTGCTATATTTCGGAAGAGTTTGAGAAGGATAGGTGTTAGCTCTTCTCGAAATGTTTGATAGAATACGCCTGTGAATCCATCTGGCCTTGGGCTTTTGTGTGTTGGGAGATTTTTAATCACAGTCTCAATTTCCGTACTTGTGATTGGTCTGTTCGTATTTTCTCTTTCTTCCTGGTTCAGTCTTGGAAGATTATACTTTTCTAAGAATGTATCCATTTCTTCCAGGTTATCCAATTTATTGACATATAGTTGCTTGTAGTAGTCTCTCATGCTCTTTTGTATTTCTGTGGTGTCCGTTGTTACTTCTCCTTTTTCATTTCTAATTCTGTTGATTTGCATCTTCTCCCTCTTTTTCCTGATGAGTCTTGCTAGAGGTTTATCAATTTTGTTTCTCTTCTCAAAGAACCAGCTTTTAGTTTCATTAATTTTTGCTATTGTTTCTTTCCTTTCTTGTTGATTTATTTCTGCTCTGATCTTTATGATTTCTTTCCTTCTGCTCACTTTGGGGTTTCTTTGTTCTCCTTTCTCTAATTGTTTTAGGTGTAAAGTTTATTATATATTTCTTGTCCATTTTTCTATAAGGTTGTTGGTCAGTGTCTTCTCTACTTTGAGAATCTTTATAGAACAGGAAGTTTTTATTTTTGTCATCAGATTTATCAATTTTCTTCTTATTCTGAAGTTTCTAACTTGTTTTTTTTTTCTCTTTTTAAAATTGTCTTTTATTTTTTGGTCATACCACATGGCATGTGGGAGCTTAGTTCCCCGACCAGGGATTGAACCCATGCTCCCTGCAGTGGAAGTGTGGAGTCCTAACCACTGGATCACCAGGGAAGTCCCTATAACTTGTATTTTAAAAGACTCATTGGCTGCTGTGTTGGGAAGAGACAGTGGTCTGGCTTGAGGTGGGAGAGGCAAGGGTAGAAACAAGACCAGTTTGAAGGCAGTAGTAATAATCCAGCCTTGGTAGCTGTAGGTGATTCTGGATATCTTCTGAAGTTTCTGTTGATGGATAGGATGTGAGAAAAAGAGAAAAGTGGAATGACACTCAAGTTTTTTGCCTAGCAGAATTGAGTTGCCATTAACTGAGAAGATGGTTGTGGGAGGGGCAGGTTTGTGGGAAGATCAAGAGTTTGGTTATGGGCATGTAAAGTTTGAGATACCTGTTGGACATCCAAGTGGAGGTGTGAAATATAAAGTTGAATCTGTATTTTTATGGAGTGTTTAGCAATAATCGTTTAGAAGTTATCAGCATATAGAGGATATTTATTTATTTTGGTTTTCCCTTATTTATTTTTATTGAGGTATGCTTTACATATATTGAAATGTACAGGTATTAAATGTACAGTTTGACTTTTGCCAAAACATATACACCTGTGTAGCTAGCATTCCAGTCAAGTATACAGCATTTCTGTACCCCAGAAAGTTCCCTTGTGCCTCTTTCTATTTAGTCTACTTCCCAGAGGCAATCATTGTTCTGAGATATTACCGCAATTTAGTTTTGCCTCTTGTAAAATGGTATTTATTTATTTATTTTATTGTACTGGCGATACCATGCAGCTTGCAGGACCTTAGTTCCCCAACCAAGGATCGAACCTGGGCCCCTGTCAGTGAAAGCTCGGAATCCTAACCACTGGACTGCCAGGGAATTCCCTAAAGTAGTATATAAAATCTTAAGGCTGGATGAGATCACTGAGGGGTGTGAATGTAGATAGGGAAAAGGCCCAAGCACTGTGCCTTGGGGAATGCCAGAGACTTGAGGGGAAAAGGAGGAAGAATCAGCAAGGATACTGAGAAGGAGTAGCTTGAAAAATAGGCTGAAAATCACTATTTACAATAGCCAGGACATGGAAGCAACCTAAATGCCCATCAACAAATGAATGGATACAGAAGATGTGGCATATATATACAATGGAATATTACTCAGCTGTAAAAAGGGATGAGATGGAGCTATATGTGATGAGGTGTATAGAACTACAGTCTGTCATACAGAGTGAAGTAAGTCAGAAAGAGAAGGACAAATATTGTATGCTAACTCACATATACGGAATCTAAAAATGGTACTAATGAACTCAGTGACAAGAACAAGGACGCAGATACAGAGAATGGACTGGAGAACTCGAGGTATCGGAGGGGGCGGGGGGTGAAGGGGAAGCTGAGACGAAGCGAGAGAGTAGCACAGACATATATATACTGCCAACTGTAAAATAGATAATCAGTGGGAAGTTGTTGTATAACAAAGGGAGTCCAACTCGAGGATGGAAGATGCCTTAGAGGACTGGGGTGGGGAGGGTGGGGGGGACTCGGGGGGGGTGAGAGTCAAGGAAGGGAGGGAATACGGTGATATGTGTATAAAAGCAGATGATTGAACTTGGTGTACCCCCCCAAAAATAATAAATAAATAAATAAAATTAAAAAAAAATAGGCTGAAAATCAGAGTGGAGACCTGGACACCTGGTGAAGAAAAGGATTTCAAAAAGGAAGGAATGAAATGTCAACTGCTGCCAAGAAATCTTATGAGGATTATAAATTGATTTAGCAACAGGGGGACCATTGGTGACTTCAGTGAAAGCTGCTTTGATGAAGTGGTGGAGCCTGCATGCTTGATTGGAGTGGGTTTGCATGAATGGGAGGAGAAAAATTAGACAGCAAGAATATAGACAACCATTTTGAGGAGCAGAAAAATTGGGTAGTAACTGGATGGAAGTATGGAAGTGCAGGAGAATTTTTTTTTTTTTAAATGAGTAGTATTTCAGTATCTATATGCTGATGAGGGAGAAATTGAAAATGGAAGTGAGATGGAAGAGAATTGCTTGATTGATACCCTTGAGTTGGCAAGAGTGGATGGGATCTACTGCACAAAGGAGGGGCTGGTCTGAGAGGGGCATAGGCAGTTTGTGTTGTGATGGGAGGGCAAGCGGGAGGAAGTACAGGTGAGAGCATGCAGAAGTTCTCTTGGTTGTTTCTGTTTCTCCATGAAGTAGGAAGCAAAGGAGGAAGAGGGACAGTGTCTTAGGTTGAGGAGAGAGGTCTAAGTGTGAATTAGTCTGAGAATGGAAGAGTTAATATATCATCACTTCACACTTAACCCTACTGATAACAGTAGAGTGACTTCGATAAGTCACTTATGTTTGCTACACTTCAGTTTCTTCATGGAGCTATTGGTAACCTGTCTCTTAGAATCATTGTGAGGACAAGGTGAGACGACACCTGGCATTGTTCCTGACCCCAGTAGGTTTTTTTGTTTTTGCTTTTTCCTAGTAGGTATTTAATAAAGGATCATTCTTTTCCAAAGTGCAGCAATACAGTTGTTGATGGAGTTCAGGTAGAATAGTACTTCCAGTATTTAAAATATCACTTTAATAGTAATCTAAAACTTTTTCAAATGTGCAGTAATCTGTTGGTATTAATGTATAATTAACAGATATTAGTCTGTTGATTACATGTACTTATATATACAGAATCTCGATCGGATAGTCAAGTGCCACATTTTAAAATAGAATTAGATCCTTTTCTTCTGGTTTGTCACTTAAATCTATAGGGACTCATTTGATAAAGTTGCCCCACTAATTTGTTGAAAATAATTTTGTTACCTTTTTAGAAAAGTTCTAAGTGACTATTTAGAATTATGTTTGATCTCAGTTCAAGTTGGCTGTGCTCAGGAGTGGAATGGGTTGAACTTAATTTATTGCACATTTTAAGAGCTAAGATTGATTCATTTAAAATTTTAAGTATGGAAAATTTCTAACATCACAAAAATAAAAAGTATAATGAACCCCCGTGTACTTATCATCCAGCTATCACCTTAAATGACATTCAGATTAATATAGAGAATTAAATGATCTTTGAGAAGGTATGGAACTAACTTGTCTTGGTTCACTAATGAATAAGTGCTGAAGATTTTGATTCAATAACTTAATCTGACTTCCTTCAATCATTATTTTATTCATTGATTCATGCAACTGAAGGTCTACTTTGTTCATTAGTGCCTAATGGCTGACAGCCTTGGCTGGGTGCAAATCTTAGCTCTGCTATTTACTGGCTATGTGGCCTAAGGCTAATCAGAATATTCTACGCTTCATTTTCCACATTGACAAAAATTGAGATAATGTTAGTATCTACCTCGTAAGCTTGTTATGAGGATTAGATGAGATACACTGGCTTGCTCAGTAAATGTTAGCTATTATTATTATAAATAGTCTTTCTCCTTTTCCGCGTCCTCATCTTTGTCATCCAGATTATGTGCTAGGTGTCATTGGAAAGTGTGAGAGGATTAAGATGTGGACCTTGACCTTGAAGAACTAGAATCACATGTTAAAGCCTGGAGAGATCTTCAGGATTATCTGATTTGACAAGTTCAGAGAGGTTTAGTGAATGGTGCAGTATCACATATCTGCTAATGGCAAAGCCATGCTGAAGCTCAGATCTCACAGCTGTGAATGCTCTTCTTACAAAATGGCTGTTCTGTTGGCTTGTCTAACCTCTGCCCCCTTCCTTAAACCCTAGTCTTTCTAAATTGACAAACCTGACCTACATATTTTTCAGCGCTTTGCTGTTTCAGTGCACAGACATATAGGTGAGACTTTTTGCACATATCAGACCTAAACATGTCCTTGGACACTCCCTCCTTAAGGTTCCAAGGAAGACTTTTTAGGGAAGGTGGACAGGCTATCTCTGTGTGGTAATCACAAAGATGTTTTTATCTTCCTCTTGTATCACAGCCCAGGAGTTAAAGTCACTGTTTGAAAAAAAGTCGCTCAAAGAGAAACCTTCAAATTCTGGAAAACAGTCAATATTATCTGTACGCCTGGAGCAGTGCCCTCTGCAGCTGAATAACCCCTTTAATGAGTATTCCAAGTTTGATGGCAAGGTAAGTAAATGTGAAACTGTCCCTTTAGGTAAAACCTCAGTTGAATGGAATTATTGTTAGTAGTATTGTTCGTATTATTCTTATTATTAGATTTACAGTTTCAAAAGGGACTCAGAGTAAATATAGAATGTCACTCACATTTTCTAAGACTGAGGGTGTAAAGAAGGTCTGGATTTGGGCTTAATGTCATTTCCACAGTAATATGTTTGGGCTGATGAAAACAAAAACATTCCTGAAGGTGTGTGTGTGTGTTCCTGTTTTATCTCCTAAGTGTTTCTCTCCTAAGGTTGGGATTAGTTGCGTTGTTTAATCAAGGTCTAACTGTTGGGAAAGCCTTGAAAGTGGTTCTGGAAGGCAGTTTGTGTTGTCTTGTCTGATGCTTGATTATAACTCCAGAAACTGTGGAGGTGAGAGCTTCGTTTCAGAATTCTTTGGATCAGTGTTTTATTGAATCTTGTTTGACACTTGCTATGCAGGATGACTTAATTTTTTACTGTTTGTTCTGACAATTTGCAGTTGTTAAAGTGTGTTTGTTTTCCTTTTAGAAAAATGGCCACTATTTTAGGTGGAGTATAGTTCTGTCAATACATGCAGCACCCTCTCTTCCCCACTCTGCCATTCTGTGTCTCTGCGCTGAGCTGAGCAGGGCTTCTTTCAGGACAGTAGCAGTTGATTTTTATGTTTATTGCCATTATGTTTGCTATCTGGCAGTTTTGTGGGGGTGCTGAGTGATAGCTTGTTGCCTGGAGGGATTGTGTACAATTTGTCTTATTTCAACACCATTGCAATTAATAAACAGCTCTTTGCTTATGTTTGCACTTTTCATATTCAAGTCCTGTTTATATGCTGGTTCTGAAAGTTGTCATCTTTGAGCAAGGAGATGTTTTTCTTTGAAACACTTTCACCTCATACAATTCAGCATGTTTCCATTGGTTTAAGTAGGCTTATATGGCCATTGGCACATGTGGTTATTGATGTTGGCGAGGAAGAACAAAAACTAGAAACAAAATGCATAAATAACGTAAAATCCTAATACGCTCAGGAGTTTTCTCCAAAAAACATCAGAAAGCACTTCCAGTGAATTAGAGATTGTATCCTGTGAAGAGCTTCTCTTCAGCCTGCCCCTGCCACCTTCTCCTGTTTCTTCTTGTGGAACGCAGCAAAGAGAAGGAAGGGTCCCCCTAGGGGACAGGAATGTCAGCCTCTGGAAACTAGTGAGTTGGACTGTGGAGGGTTTTTTTTCTTAAATACTACAATTGATTCACTTAGATATGTGAGATGTTATTATTGGGATTAAGTTACATGGCTGGAATTTATTTGCTTCTGTTGCCTATCATCTCATTGTTTGAGGATGCAATTAATTGCTGGAGTAATTAATATGTGATAATGCTTTGATGCCAACAAAATAGCATAGATCTTTTAAAATTCTATATTCTAGAATTTTCATTATACTGTTAGGTTCTCTTATAGATTATTTAGGATTTGAATTTATTAGAAGGTTGTGAACTCTGTTATATATGTGTAACTTCTGAAGTGCTAGGGAGAAATTAAAAAATAAAATAAAGAAGCCATTTCCTCAGTCACAAAGGAATTATTTTTGCTAGATGTGTGTTTACACTTAATGACTCTTGATGCTTTTGTCATATCAAGTGTATTTATAATCAGCAAAGGATGTGAGCATGGCCCAGTCACCACTGCACAATTGATTAAGAAAGATTTATATATCGATAAGTCTGTCCTGTGATGCAATGCTATTTTTTTATTATCCTACATATTACAATTGCTAAAACACAATTAAACCCTTGTTCTCATCTATTATTTAATATTGATGCATTTGGCAGATGTGTAATGAAAGTGGCTAATATTTGAAGGATATTGTACTGTACATATTAAATTAGTCTTTCTTTATCTTTGTGAAATGCATCAATATGATATTCAATGACATCTCAATGATTAATAGAGAATTATACTTGAGTCAAGCCTTTTCATAACCTAGAAATTAAAATGACTATTCAAATAACACCTCAAAATGATGAAATTAGCATTTTGTGATTGCATAATAATGGGATTGTAGTAGTTATAACAGCACCATGGCTGCCTCGAGAGTTAAGATCATGTCAACCCCTTGATAATAAAGCCTTTTCTGTGAGAGTCGACTTTAATAATTTCCAGATTGATTCTTCCCATAAATCATTTGACGTTCAGCACTAAATTTTTTGTTACTGTTGTAACTTAAAATTATTTTATTTTTATTCAGCTCATATTTAAGAAGTGAAATGAGTGTCCTGTTTTAATGATTCACCATCTTGTCACTGAACTCCCTGTTTTTTGCCTCAAATGTAAGAGTTTCTCATGTATTTTGATAGTCACCCCTTTTTCTTTTGCCGAGGTTTGTTAAAGCCGCTAAAATATGTACAGTTTGTTTCCCTACAAATATTCACAATGCTTTTCTTGGGAATAACGCTTGCCTTATTTACATAATTAACTGAGTTGGTTAGGTCTCTTGGGCAAATGGTACATAATTGGGGAGAGAAGGGGACAGGGAAGAGTTTGGGGTCTAATTAAATATGCTAAAAAACTACTTAATTATGTATTTCCTCAAGAGACTAACTGCTGTGAAATCCTTCTTATGATTAAACTAGCGTTGGATTTGAAAAAAAGGATTTTGTTTTTGGTGTGGCTTTACAGTTACATTGTAGTTAGGCAGGCATCTTTAAGGGTTTGTGCAAACTGAATTGTTGGTTTTAGTAATTCTAAGGGTAAGCACCTCTTAGCTATTGTGCTAAATTAAAGCGAATACTTTCAAATAGTTTTGGTTCCTGTAGCTGGTTAATAATTTGATTTTTTAAAAATTGTGGTTGGTTAATAAGTTCTTAAAGGCCTACAGTTGAGAGGGAAAGGCTGTACTTAGGCATATGCTTTATTGTAATTTTGACAGTTATGTTGATCAGGTTTATTATTATGTTTATATTATCCTTTTGGCAAATTGGCAGTGCTATCCATGACCTGTTTTAGATTCATAGGTTATTAATAACTCTGTTTACTGATCATTTGAAAAAAGACCAGGACAGATTGCAAGTGGTTTTAGGAAATGCTTAGCCGGACAAGGCAAAACCAGCCTCAGCCATCTGCCTAAATTCTTTGGGCTTGTTAAAAACAGGACTTCTGAATAGCTTCATTAATAAAACCAACCTCTGTTTTAGAGGTGAGATAATAGGAAAATTCTCGAGCAGGTCCTTCTGATCTCACTGATTGTGGGAAGTGTTGGGTGTGACAGGGAGTTGCTCTGAGGTGATGAAGGAGTGACAGGCAGTAACATTCAGCACTGATTTAAGTGCCCCTGAATGTGTGAATTTCTGCCCTGTCTCTCCCCCTTTTTCAAATGTGGTCTTATTGTAAAAAGTATCTAGCCTTTTTCCCATGCTGTATCATTTACTTGAGAAGCTTTAGCTAGTACATCATCATCACTATTTTGGTTAAACTGAGTTTACAAATATTATCATCATCAGTAGACCTTTAGAAGTTCAGATAACCCACCTCCTGTCAGTGTAGTTACTAACAAAGAAACAGCACTGATTATCAGTTGTGTCATCTCAGTCAGGTTTTTCACATCACCTCACCTCACCTCACCTCACCTATGCAAAGAAATTGAGTTCCTTCCTCACAAGGCTGATGAGACCATCAAATAGGATAAAGCACCTAACACAGGAAGAGTCTGTGTAATTTAGTTTGTAAGCAGATCTATTTGGTACTAAGATCTGAGTTTGAGTCCTGACTCCACCACTTAATGGTGTGACTTAAGGCTAGTTGCTTAACCTCATGAAGCTGCAGTCCACATATGTGAAATGAGATGGTGGTAGTGTGTCTTCCTCATGATTGTTGAGATATAGCACACAGGAAGCACTCAGCAAATGCCTCACTTCTGCCTCTTTCACTCTGTAAAGGGTGCAGGCCAGTGATGCTGTCTCGCCTTTATACTTCATTAGATTGTTGACAGGATCAAGTGAGAGGAAATGTGCCCTTAAAACCAGGAGTTTAGCATCATTAAACAAGATGTGCAGCCGACTGGGTGAAGGTGGTCTGCTTGTAGAAGTCCAGGGACTCAGTCCAGTAGGGTTTTGACCTTTAACTTAAAACAGAAAGATTAAGACAAGTAATTACTTACTTTTTTTTTGGCAAGGGCTATTTTTTAAACATCAAGTGAGAAGGTAGTTTGATATTAGTAATTGCTTACCAGTTTACTAAAATGTAAAATATCTATCTTATTTGACTTAGCTAAATTATACTCTAAATATAAGAAGAATGTTTGCCTTGACAAGTGCTTTAAAAAGCAGAACCAGTTCTAGTTCATACAGACAACTGTGACTTTGATTGTGATAACTTGTTAGAAAGTAACCATTTCTCTGTTAGAAACTGTTTTAACAGGGAAGCTGCAGAGAGCATGGGGGAAGGGATAATTCATGAGTGCTAATTGCTTGGCTGTTAATTTTCATAAGTGTTGATAGAAGCAGTTCCTTAAATTAAACTTTGTTTAAAATGTATCAGGGGAAATATTCCACAATGTCGAGCCTGAAGTGAAAATTAATATGAATGCTGTGGCAATTAACACATACTGGTTAATAGCTTTTAGCAGCATTTTGGGATGATAGTCCTTAAATACATTTTTGCATGCTGCTCTTGTTTCAGCATTGTTCCAGTCTATGTCTGGATAATTATGAACAAATGTTTTCTGCAATCATTGGCATTAAATAACTCTCTTCAAAGAAAGTCACTTAAAACTTTACAGAAAGCATGACGCCACTGAGAAATGCTGCAAACTCAGAAAAGGTCAGCAAATTGAAATCCTGTAAGGGAAAATCGCCTTTAGAGGAAAATGTTCCTCATCTGAACTTGGAATATTTGCTATTACCATGGGAATGGTCCCCTCTAATATGTTAAGCTACTTTAGCTTCAGGATCTCTTTCCAAAAAATTATAACCTGGGCTTTTTAGTGCTGGTTATGTTTCTAGACAGCAGCTTTTGCTTATTGTTGCCTAAGCTGAGGCATGGCCTTTAGCCTAAGGGTCTTCTGGACTTTGACCTTGCTTCTTTCTTCTGAGCATCTCCCCATCCCCACCCCAAGTTAGTCAGCCACCCCTGTCCTCTCCCCCAGGGAAGGTGGCTGAGAGTGCATTTGGCTGCATTGATCTCATTTCCCTCCTTCCTTTCAATAAGAGTGCTCCTGGGGTTCACTTGCTTAGTGCCTGTTAAGAGGCAAATCTCAGAGAGAGAGAGAGAGAGAGAGAGAGAATCTAAGGTAACTCTGTATTTTGTTGTTGTTGTTGTTGTTTTTAAATAAGCATTTAAAAAATTTTTAATTAATTAACTTATTTGGCTCCATCGGGTCTTAGTTGCAGTGCACAGGCTTCTCTTCAGTTGCCCCAGGGCATGTAGGATCTTAGTCCCCAGCCAGGGAACCTGCGTCCCCTGTATTGGAAGGTGAATTCTTAACCACTGGACTACCAGGGAAGTCCTGGTAATTGTGTTTTGAATCAGGAGCTATTTGTCTCACTCTTCCATTGGCTTCATTTTACATACCTTTTTAAATAAAGGCAAGTTGAGTCCCAACATCATTTTAGCAGTTACTCTCTTGGCAACTTATCTCTGTGACTATATTTTGCTAGTCTTCCTTTTCATAGACTAGTTTTTATTAGTCTGTTCTATTTCTAAAGCAAGATATTAGATATATACTATCTTTTTACACACCGTGGTATACCAATAAAAGGACCAAATCCGTTCATTTAAAAATATCTTTTACTGATATCATGTCCCCCTTACCGCTGTACGAATGCAGTGCTCTTCCTGTTGCTCAGCATTGTACCGAAAATCCCGAAGGGGGACTTTGGTTTTTTTGCCTGAGTGGTATTCAAAATGAATTAAATGGGAATCTTACAACAAAAGAAAGCGTTTTCAGCATTCTATTCTGAAGTTAAAGTCTCAAGGCTGAGTTTTTAAAACTAGCTTATTCTACTCTGAGCTCTTTCTGTCCAGGCCTCATTTCTGCAGTTTGTTCTGAGCCCTGCCAGTCTCTGGAGTCTTCTGATTGTGGAGCCATCTTTTAGAAATTCCCATCAGAGGTAGAATTCACCATCGATTCAGAGGCTTTTCAAAGGAAGGCAGAATTTTGCAGTGGAAAGAACATGTTTGTCAGGCTTGGGTTAGAATTCAGACTTTGCCATTTACTTGCTGTGTGATACTGGGCAAATCACTTTACCTCTTTAAGCCTGTTTTCATAGCAATAAAATGAGCTTAGTGATACTTATCAGAAAATGTTTTTGTAAGGATTTAGTGAAAATTGTAAATGCATACATAGCAAAGTGCCTGGTATATGGTCAGTGCTGAGAGATATATTAGCTTCCTTTTACCACATTGCCAGTCATTTACTTCCTATTTAGTGAGGGTGTACTACGTACCAGGAACTGTTAAGTAAAATCTGGATACAATAGTGAGCAAAAACAGACCTGGTTTATGACCTCATGAAGCTTCCTCTCTTGGCAGGAAGATGGATGTTAGGTAAATAATCACCAAATTAAGTGTAAAATTGCAGTTGTAGTATAATCAAAGCCAATTAATTACCAAATTCCAGGAGGGATACTTAGGGCTTTGAGAGGGTTATCATAGGGGCATTTGACCTAGTCTGGGGGTCAGGGATGGTTATCCCTGTGAAGGTGACTCTTGACCAGAGAGCCAAAGGCTGAAGAAGGTGAAGCGGGAGGAGAAAGGACATACAGAGGGTCTGAGGCAAGGGGGAGCTTGGAAATTTGGGGAACTGGAAAAAAAAGGCTGTGTGACTGGAGACCCAAGGGTGAGGCAGATTGTGGTGCAAGGTGAAGCTGCAGGGGTAGACCACATATGGCTGGTAGAAGTATCCTGTGTGACCTAAGAGTATGGGAAAGCCTTGAACAAGTTTAATGAGGAGGGAAGATAATCAGATTTGTGTTTTGAGAAGATCACTGAAGCTCTGCTGAAGAGAATACACTTGAGAAGGGTTTGTGAGGCTAGAGAGACCACCAAGAAGCTTTGTGCAGTGGTCCAGGTAAGAGAGATGATAACTTGGCTTATTTATTGGTGATGGAGTAGGAAATGGATGAATGTGAGAGATATTTAGTTGGTAAAAGTGATAGAACTTGATGATAGATTGATTATATGTCAGGCAATGGGGGAGAAAGGAGTTTCAAGGATGATTTCTTGATCAGATTCTGGCTTGAGGAACTGAATAGATGATGATACCATCTCTGAATTAGGAAGCACTGAAAGAGGGCCAAGGTTGAGGCAGAAGTTACCATCGTGAGCTGGTTTGGGCCTGTTGACTACAGATCACAGCCTGTTACTATGTCCTTGAAGACACTCCACATATTCTTTTTTGGAGGGGGTACGGTGCACCCTGCTTGTTTGGTTTGTATTTGGACATCTGAGGCGGTGGTCTCTGAGATGAGAGTAGGCTAGGAGCCAGGAGCCTCTTCTTTATTTCCACTTCACAGCCAGTTTTGGAACTTTGGCCAAGGAATCACCCCAGAAGCGGGTCACCTCTTCTCTGAGACAGGGCTATACTCTCAGATGCTTAACCCAGCTCATCAGGTCATTAAGAGGAGAAGATGAGAGAGTAATTTTAAATGAGGCAGATGTCAGGTGTCATTTAAGAAAATATATTGATTGTAATTCTTGGCAGTTAGGGTACTAAGAGATAAAACATGGACATATTTTTGTTATAACGAGATTACTGTTGTAGTACTACCCTCTTCTTGGCTATTTAATTACCAGATTAGCAGATGAAATCTGGTTGGAATGAATATCAAACACTGAGGTCCCAGGGAAAGCATGGGAGACAATCTGTTTTATAGGTGTGGTGGGGACTAGGGATGGTGGGATTTTACACTGAGCTTTCTCATCTGGGGCACCTTGCTCTGCATAATTTGCAATGGAGAGATTATCTTGTGGCTCAAAGTACTAGGCCCTGATTTTATTATCTTGAAGACAGCTTTTCAGAAATGTCAAATGACAGCCTAGGGTCACCCAGCTGGGCATAGAATCTAGGTGTTCTAATTCCTAGAGATTTTTATTTTCATTCTTAATGGCATTCATATTTACAAAATGGAAACCTGAGTTGTAGCACTGGAAGATCATGTGGTGGAAAGAACACAGACATGGAAGATGTTTTAGCCCTGGCCATACTTTGGAGTCTGGGACAGGTCACCTCTCATCTCTGACAGAGCTTCAGTTTCTGCATGTTTAGAATGAGGAACCTGGGGACTTCCCTGGTGGTGCAATGGTTAAGAATCTGCCTGACAATACAGGGGACACGGGTTCGATCCCTGGGCCGGGACGATCCCTCATGCAGCCGAGCAACTAAGCCTGTGTGCCACAACTACTGAGCCTGTTCTCTAGAGCCCGTGAGCCACAACTACTGAAGCCTGTGAGCCACAACTACTGAAGCCCACAAGCCTAGAGCCTGTGCTCTGCAACAAGAGAAGCCAGCACAATGAGAAGCCCGCACACCGCAGCTAGAGACAGCCTGTGTGCAACAATGAAGACCCAACACAGCCAATAAATAAATAAATTTATAGAATGAGGAACTTGGCTTAGGTGATCT